>NC_085867.1:889031-899031 GCF_034702125.1 Engraulis encrasicolus
CAACACACTGCTTGACACTGCGCTTTGGTTTGGTACTAGCCGCCATTGATCTGAACAAGGTGGAATGAGGTGAACTCCCCCCTTTTATGTCACGCATATCATTTGCATAAAATTTGCATGTCACCAAAAAAACCGAACATAACACTTTTTGGGAACGTTTTAACATGACTTTTAGGACAAAATATCACCCAGACAATATCCCATTTTATTCACAAGGCTTAGAACTGTCAGAATCTGTCCTGGAAATGGTCCAATTCCTTTACTTTGTTTTCGTTTCATAAACACTTTTGGAATATGTGTTAGTGTTAATGCTGAATGAGCATAATCCCGCGAAAGCAGAGGATTTTACCTTTTAAATGCAATTTGTCCCATGTCCCTATGTGTTCCAGAGGCTGCGATATTGTATTTTGTCATAGGAGTTTCCAACCATTTTTTCTTATCTCAAAAAACCCTCAGGCATTGGGGACCTTTTCTAAAAACTGGCTCAGGCGCCAATGAGTTAATTCTTGGAAAAAAATTGTATGTGAAAATAAATAAAGGTGGAGTGTTCCTTTAAAACCACCTCCCTCACCATTAGGCTGCCTAGAACATGGCTGCCCATTTCATTCTGAACAGCATAACTCATTCCATCTCATTTTCTGTATGTATAACGCATTTCGTTACCAAAAGTCCAACTCTGTAACTCTGTGTGTGTGTGTGTGTGTGTGTGTGTGTGTGTGTGTGTGTCTCTCTGTGTGTGTGTGTGTGTGTGTGTGTGTGTGTGTGTGTGTGTGTGTGAGTGTGTGTGTCTCTCTCTGTGTGTGTGTGTGTGTGTGTGTGTGTGTGTGTGTGTGTGTGTGTGTGTGTGTGTGTGTGTGTGTGTGTGTGTGTGTGTGTGTGTGTGTGTGTCTTACGACTGCGGCGCTCCCCCGATGCCGAACCCCACGAGGCCTCTGAGAATCAGGATCCAGCCGTACACAGGAGCGAAGCAGCTCAGCAGACCATAATATAGCGTCCACGCCATGCAGAGAATCAAACCCTAGTACACACACACACACACACACACACACACACACACACACACACACACACACACACACACACACACACACACACACACACACACACACACACACACACACACACACACACCCACGAGCAAAGGCACTCAGGAGACCGTAATACAGAGTCCACGCCATGCACAGAGTCAAGCCCTGCACACGCAAGCACGCACGCATGCACACACACACACACACACACACACACACAGGAGCAAAGCAGCTCAGGAGACCGTAGTATAGCGTCCACGCCATGCAGAGAATCAAGCCCTACACACACACACACACACACACACACACACACAAACACAAACACACACACACACACACACACACGAGCATCACACCTTTTTCCAATCATACTTGTCAGAGCTCCTCACCCATTTCCTGCCGTACTTGTCTGAGATGTTTCCCCAAAGAGACGAACTCAGCATCATGCCGATGAACACCACCTACACACACACACACACACACACACACACACACACACACACACACACACACACACACACACACACACACACACACATCACACACATCACACACATCACACACACACGCACACACGCGCGCACACACACACGCACGCACGCGCACACACACACGCACACACACGCGCACACACACACACACACACACACACACACACGCGCGCGCACACACACACACACACACACACACACTCATACACGCGCACACACACACGGGGCAGTCATGGGTGAGCGGTTAAGCTAGATTTATGCTTCGGACGCATAGAATCTGCGTCCGTCAGTTTTCGGTCTATGCGAGTCCACGCCCCCCTCTCAGAGGCTCTGCGCCCGTCGTCGAGCGCCTCGAAAAAATTCTAACTATCCGTCGGACGGACGCGGAGTACGCAGACAAAAAGGCGCTATGATTGGTCGTCTCGCTACTTCCTTGTTCTGTTCTTGTGGCAGCGCAATGCCAGTAGTTTGCGAGAGCAGAGCTGTATTCTGTTAAAAACTTTATTAATGCCTTGTGTGTAAATGTGTGTAAATACACGAAGCTACAAGCTAAGTAACAAACAATGCATCAGTTGAACACTCGTGGCACAATGCCTGCGGTTTTACTACCGTTCCTCCACCGAATGTAAACACACATCGGCAGAATCAACTGTCTTTACATGCCTGCATTTTCTGCTCGTGAAAACAGACTGGGTATTTCAAATAATGATACCAGTGCATTGCCTTTGCAATTTGTGTGAAAATACCTAGCTAACCGGGATAGAAAGCAACATTGCTTAATAATGACCGCAGTGCTTACAATGTAGTGAAAGTAGCCTAATCGCGCAATTTCAAATGTGGCTCGCGACGAGACCTCGGACCTCGCAGAACTCGCAGATGCATGAATACAATGTTGGTTCGTGGCCACTCCCACGCGAGTTTTGACGAGCGCAGTTGCAGAAGTCTAATCTGACCTTTAGGGCGTCAGACTTGCATCCCAGAGGTTGCCGGTTCGACTCCCGACCCGCCAGGTTGGTGGGGGGAGTAATCAACCAGTGCTCTCCCCCATCCTCCTCCATGACTGAGGTACCCTGAGCATGGTACCGTCCCACCGCACTGCTCCCCATGGGGCGCCACTGAGGGCTGCCCCCTTGCACGGGTGAGGCATGAATGCAATTTTGTTGTGTGCAGTGTTCACTTGTGTGCTGTGGAGTGCTGTGTCACAATGACAATGGGAGTTGGAGTTTCCCAATGGGCTTTCACTTTTTTTTCACTTTCACTTAGTTTGTTCCGACGTTAGTTGGTTTTAATTAGAAAGCAAACAGGTTTTATTTCCAGCTGTTCTGTTGTTCCCATTCCCAGGTGTAGGCCTAATGTTTCCTGGGCTCTGATTTCGTGTTGACTCAAGGTCCAGAGCTTTTTGTTCCACATTCAAGACCAAAGACTCAAGATTTATTTGTCCCGCAGGAAATTTGCTGCTGCAACATACGACACATATCACATAACAAAAGCAGGTAACGCTTTATTTTACGGTACAGTATTTACTATGTACTTTCTGGGTAACAACTGGGTAACAGAGAGAAATTACATGGTACCTAGAATGTAAAAAGGTGGTAATTATGATGTAAATACTATGTAATTACAGGGGAATAGCTCAAAACTTACCATGAAACTACACTGTGTATTTTCTGGGTAACAATTGGGTAACAGAGAGAAATTACCCAATTGTTATCCAGAAAATACACAGTGTAGTTTCATGGTAAGTTTTGAGGTTTTCCCCTGTAATTACATAGTATTTACATCGTAATTATCCCCCTTTTTACATTCTAGGAACCATTTAACTTCTATATGGTACAGTATTTACTGTACTTTCTGGGTAACAACTGGGTAACAGAGAGAAGTTACATGGTACCTAGAATGTAAAAAGGGGGGTAATTACAATGTAAATACTATGTAAGTACAGGGGAAACCTCAAAACTTACCATGAAACTACACTGTGTATTTTCTGGGTAACAATTGGGTAACAGAGAGGAATTAGATGGTGTATAAAATTTAAAAGGGGGGTTACTACAAAGTAAATGCTATGTAATTAAGAAGAAAATATCTCATGAATTACTATGAAAGTACGGTGTATTTTCTGGGTAATTATTGTTTGATGGCAATTTAAAAAAGGATGAAAGTACTACCTATTTACCTGTTTGTTTTACAGCAATACCACATTTAATTACTAGGTTAATGTGCTGCTCTGGATGGTCATTACACAACTCCAAAGTCAGAACTTACAAGGAACAGTATTTCATTGTAGTTACTGTGTTTATCACCATACATACCCATTTATTGCATGGGTAAATGTGGTACTTACCTGACAAAACAATTGCTGATGTCACACATTGCCATGGGCTTTATCTTCATTCTTGTAGCCGTTGAGTCAAAAGTGTTTGGTAAGTACATGGTAGGTTTCTGCACTGTTACCAAGTAACATATATTTATTTACCAGGTAAAAAAGGGGAAACTGTACTGTAAAGTAAAGTGAATGCTCTTACCAAAGTATTACCAATTTCTTACCAAGTAATTAAACTTGTTTCATAAATCATGTAAGTGCATGGTAAGTTTCTGCACTGTAACCGAGTTACAAATATTCAGCTACCAGGTAAAGAAGGGGAAACTGTACTGTAAAGTAAAGCGAATGCTCTTACCAAAGTATTACCAATTTCTTACCAAGAAAATAAACTTGCTATGGTAAGTATCTGCACTGTTACCAAGTAACAGATATTCAGTTACTAGGTAAAAAAGGGGAAACTGTACTGTAAAGTAAAGCGAACGCTCTTACCAAAGTATTACCAATTTCTTACCAAGCAATTATACTAATTTCATGTATCATGTAAGTACATGGTAAGTATCTGCACTGTTACCAAGTAACAGATATTCAGTTACCAGGTAAAGAAGGGGAAACTGTACTGTAAAGTAAAGCGAACGCTCTTACCAATTTCTTACCAAGCAATTAAACTTATTTCATGTATCATGTAAGTAGGCCTACATGGTACGTTTCTGCACTGTTACCAAGTTACAGATATTCAGTTACCAGGTAAAGAAGGGGAAACTGTACTGTAAAGTAAAGCGAACGCTCTTACCAAAGTATTACCAATTTCTTACCACACAATTAAACTTGTTTCATATCATATAGGCCTAAGTACATGGTAAGTATCAGCACTACCAAATTACAGATATTCAGTTACCAGGTAAAGAAGGGGAAACTGTTCTCATAGGACTCTGTGTTAATTGCTAGCATGGAGGTAACATTTGCACTGATGTAGTCAGAGAACGGCAGGAAGTACAGGAGAAAGGTATAACCCAATAACTTAACTCAAGGGGAAATGTAATATGAGCTCATTTCCAAACATGGGACAGTATCACTTTAACATCCGAGTTGGCAGCAGATATAAAGACTCATCAGACCAGGCCTACATTTTTTACAATACAAGACTAGAGAAAGTATTGCCTGGACTGTTTCTGCTGCCAACTCGGATGGCTGCCTTGTTCCACACACACACAGGTGCATATATTTTATTATTATTATTATTATTTCATTCCAGAATTCCTGCTGCCCGTTCTTCATTTCCATTTTCATGAATATCACTTTCCAATTTCTAGGTATTATGACAGCACACATTGCAATTTTCATCAATGAAAAAATGAAAAGGGGGATTTTCTCCATGATCCTCAATTTTTAATTTAGAAACAGTCATTTTTAGCTGCAAAACTTACTATGTTCATGTAACCCAGTTGACAAATGCATATTAAAAACGTATTAGTTTATTAAATAGCATAAATAGTAAAATGGGATAATAAATAGTGATAATACTGATAAGGCAATTCATGAATGAAGGTTTGGTATCGTTAAAAACACGATTAACATAGCAGGACTTTTACTGTGACAGTTACGTTATGGGACTTTTATTTTGACATGCGTTTCCACGCATTCAGCTTTCCGTGGAGCCGTTCCAGTCAGTTGAGCTGAGAAGAGCTCGAAAGCTGAAGGAAAGACTTCGTTTCTTCGGCTCCACCTTGGAGCTAGATATTGATAGAAAATTAATTCTAAGTTAAAGATACCTACTTCTAAGTTTAATTTTGGACCACCGAGCGACCTGCTCTGTAAATCTTTTGTGTTTTGAAGAGCAAGAAGCTGCGCTTCGTCGTGTATTGTTTCTGTTGAATCGTCTCGGTAAGGCAACCACCTGTATTTTCCCTACGGATGTAACTTGAGTGTTATTGCTTATCACTGTGAAATACTTCGGTGAAACCTCAGAATTGTATTTTGTTTTGTTAATACTTGTTGTGTTTAGTGTGAAAAGGGTATATTTTGGTTGAATTGAGTATAAGTTTAAAGCTTGGAATGAGCGGCCCCAGCAAGTGCGAGGGGAGAGGTCTGAACAAGTCCTCCTGATCATTACTGTGCTCGGCAATATCTGTGTGTAATTCCCGCGGTTTCAGTACCGAGTGATGTTTTTCATAGTATTCATCCTGTTATTTGATAATGGTTATGTAACTGAATGGTATGCAATGCTTTTCAGTATAAGTGAAGTGTATGCGGTTTCCATAGCATATATTTTCCTTTGAGAAGATTGATATTAATGTTGTACAACCAGAGGTGGAAAGAGTACCGAAAATTGTAGGCCTACTCAAGTAAAAGTAGGCTATCTTTAGGCTACTTTGCCTAAATCCTGCTCGAGTAAAAGTAAAAGTAGGCCTACCTATCTAAAAATCTACTCAAGTAAAAGTAAAAAGTACTTCACTTAAAAATGCAATTTGAGTAAAAGTACTTAGTTACATTTAATTAGCTTTTCTAGACAATGTAATGTTTCTTTTTCTTGAATATCGTCCTCCATAACCTCTATCTCTTGCTTGGCACCAGCCATCATCCAATACATTGATCCAAGATAGTACAATAGTGAAAATGCTGTGTGCCATCCTGCATCATCTTTCATTTCCGGCAGATTGTGGCATTATTTTGCGTGGCATTTTGTCTGTTTTTTTACTCAGTACTCAGGCCAGGTTCCAGTGTAATTGAGTTAACAACTCAAACTCAAACTCAAAATGTACTCAAGTACTAGTAAAAGTATTAATTTTAAAAACTACTTAAAAAGTTCAAAGTACTCATAAATGCTACTCAAGTACAATACTTGAGTAAATGTAATTAGTTACTTTCCACCCCTGTGTAGGCCTACAACTACTTTAAGTTTAAACTGTTTGAACTGATATTTGATAAGAAATGTGAACATTGTCCTGTGTACATGTGTAGCTTAACTAAGGGTATGGTTACACAGGTGAAGTTTTTTGGACCTGGATTCCGCTGTGGATTGATGACTGCGTTTGATGGCGAGCCACCCACCCCATTGAGTCGGATCCTGTCCTGTGTCATTGTACGTGGCGCATATGTGGTAGGGTTGTGACCTGCCTGTGTCACAACACTGACTGACTGACTTGAGTTGTTACTTTAACGGTTTACAAACTGAACTAAGGCCTTGAACTGAACGGAACTACTATAAAGGAACTACTTTTTCTTTTCTTTTTCTTGAACAACTGAAAGGAACTCTTTTCTCTTTGAGGATTTAAAGGACTGATTTAAAGGACTGTTCCCAACTTTTGGAAAATAGACAATTACTCACTTTTGAAGGACAATTCATTTTATTTTATTTTAAAGGGTCAATTTTTTTCTTTTATTTTGGGAATATGTACATATTTTCTACCTTGCAATTCATAACTAAAGAAAGAAAAAAAGTGTATCCTTGTGTGGTGTCTTTTAATTGCACTTATCTTTTTGCACTCTCCCAGAGCCTAGTGTCTTTATTCTCTAGCTATTGAACCTGGCCTATCATCGACATGTACATACCTAGTAGTGGGTTACATTCATACTAGTATATATTAGTTTATTACCTAAAGATAATCAAATTTGGCAATAAACAGCACAGTTCCAATGAGCAGCATAGTTGCAATACTGTCGTTTGCCACAATATACAATTAAAAAAAAATGATTTCCACAATAATGCTTTGATTTGCTTTTGATGTATTTTTTTCCCTTCTTTACCTGGTAAATGAATATCTGTAACTCGGTAACAGTGCAGAAACCTACCATGTACTTACATGATATATGAAACACGTTTACTTTCTTGGTAAGAAATTGGTAATACTTTGGTAAGAGCGTTCACTTTACTTTACAGTACAGTTTCCCCTTCTTTACCTGGTAACTGAATATCTGTAACTCGGTAACAGTGCAGAAACTTACCATGTACTTACATGATACATGAAATAAGTTTAATTGCTTGGTAAGAAATTGGTAATACTTTGGTAAGAGCGTTCACTTTACTTTACAGTACAGTTTCCCTTTCTTTACCTGGTAACTGAATATCTGTTACTTGGTAACAGTGCAGATACTTACCATGTACTTACATGATATATAACAAGTTTATTTTCTTGGTAAGAAATTGGTAATACTTTGGTAAGAGCGTTCGCTTTACTTTACAGTACAGTTTCCCCTTCTTTACCTAGTAGCTGAATATCTGTAACTCGGTAACAGTGCAGAAACTTACCATGTACTTACATGATAGGCCTACATGAAATAAGTATAATTGCTTGGTAAGAAATTGGTAATACTTTGGTAAGAGCGTTCGCTTTACTTTACAGTACAGTTTCCCCTTCTTTACCTGGTAACTGAATATCTGTAACTCGGTAACAGTGCAGAAACTTACCATGTACTTACATGTTACATGGAAGAAGTATAATTGCTTGGTAAGAAATTGGTAATACTTTGGTAAGAGCATTCACTTTACTTTACAGTACAGTTTCCCCTTCTTTACCTGGTAACGGAATATCTGTTACTCGGTAACAGTGCAGAAACTTACCATGTACTTACATGATACATGAAATAAGTATAATTGCTTGGTAAGAAATTGGTAATACTTTGGTAAGAGCGTTCGCTTTACTTTACAGTACAGTTTCCCCTTCTTTACCTGGTAACTGAATATCTGTTACTTGGTAACAGTGCAGATACTTACCATAGCAAGTTTATTTTCTTGGTAAGAAATTGGTAATACTTTGGTAAGAGCGTTCGCTTTACTTTACAGTACAGTTTCCCCTTCTTTACCTAGTAACTGAATATCTGTAACTCGGTAACAGTGCAGAAACTTACCATGTACTTACATGATTTATGAAACAAGTTTAATTACTTGGTAAGAAATTGGTAATACTTTGGTAAGAGCATTCACTTTACTTTACAGTACAGTTTCCCCTTTTTTACCTGGTAAATAAATATATGTTACTTGGTAACAGTGCAGAAACCTACCATGTACTTACCAAACACTTTTGACTCAACGGCTACAAGAATGAAGATAAAGCCCATGGCAATGTGTGACATCAGCAATTGTTTTGTCAGGTAAGTACCACATTTACCCATGCAATAAATGGGTATGTATGGTGATAAACACAGTAACTACAATGAAATACTGTTCCTTGTAAGTTCTGACTTTGGAGTTGTGTAATGACCATCCAGAGCAGCACATTAACCTAGTAATTAAATGTGGTATTGCTGTAAAACAAACAGGTAAATAGGTAGTACTTTCATCCTTTTTTAAATTGCCATCAAACAATAATTACCCAGAAAATACACAGTGTAGTGTCATGGTAAGTTTTGAGGTTTTTCCCTCTAATTACATAGTATTTACATCGTAATTACCCCCTTTTTTCCATTCTAGGTACCATGTAACTTCTCTCTGTTACCCAGTTGTTACCCAGAAAGTACATAGTAAATACTGTACCGTAGAGAGAAGTTACATGGTACCTAGAATGGAAAAAAAGGGGGTAATTACGATGTAAATACTATATAATTACAGGGGAAAACACAAAACTTACCAAGAAACTACACTGTGTATTTTCTGGATAACAATTGGGTAATTTCTCTCTGTTACCCAATTGTTACCCAGAAAATACACAGTGTAGTTTCACGGTAACTTTTGAGTTTTTTTCCTCTGTAATTACACAGTATTTACATTGTAATTACCCTCTTTTTACATTCTAGGTACCATGTAATTTCCCTCTGTTACCCAGTTGTTACCCAGAAAGTACATAGTAAATACTGTACCGTAAAATAAAGCGTTACCCATAAAGGAAGCAAAGCAAAACCACACAACAAAAGAAAGACTCCCACAGTGCGCAATAATGAATTTTGAACAATATTGAACAATACATTTCAATAAACACAAACAATATCTCCACAATATGAGATACAGTCATCTATTTAATGTACAACAGCAAAGTAAGTTTTATAATAAGACTAATATTACACAGTTTTTCCAAAAGGTGTGTACTCATTATTGTTGTGCACTGTATTTCCAGCGACAGTCTCACTCTGCATCATCAACACCTACACACAGCTGAGCTTCCATTAAAAACACGCATGCACACGCACACGCACACGCACACACACACGCACGCACACACACCCTGCAT
>NC_085867.1:916531-989031 GCF_034702125.1 Engraulis encrasicolus
GTACACTTGACCTGACTAAATGTCTTCTGTCATCCTGTACAGTTCCTGTACTGTTTTATTGTTATTTGTTTTATTATACGTACCTGTCTTAAGACAACGGGTGAAATCTAGCAAAATCTGGCAAATTAATATTGATGCTTTTTAGCTGATGTGTTGATTAATGTGCATTGTTCTAATCAAATTAACAAATTAATGAATGTCTCGTGAAGTAGCCTACATAAGATTGCACACTTCTCACTGTCAATAAGGCGAAAATGAGCAAGCGGTCCATGTCAGCACACGTCTGCGTGGCTTCACCACTAGTTGTTTCCATGTATAAACTCAGAGGAGAAAAAAAGTCTTGCTTGAACTTAACCCTGTGAAACCTGAACCATGAAAGCAATGAGAGAAAATTCTAATTTTTTGGAATTTGCTTCAATATTGGTCCCTTATAAGAAATGTAAAAAAAAAATTCTAAATTTTGTTAAGGTCGCTGAGATATTTAATGCATCATATATGATGCATCAGGCTTTTAATGAATGAAAATTCCAATTTCATGACCATTGAAAAATGACTTTTAATGCATTTACAACTTTTTTTTAATTTAAAAAAGTTGTCAGACAATTTAATTTGAGGATTATCTTTAAATATTTAGTGAGATCCTGCCATTTTTTAAAGCCTATCCTTGTTTTAGCAGGACCATATTTTACATTTCCCACAGCCTGGTTGGGTACATTTTTAAAATCTATGTATAAACATAGCTGATCGAATGCTCAACAACCTATTTATGAGTGTAATATAGATCATTATTCATTTTTGATGTGTAATTTGAATATATGGGTCCATTACTACAATTGGACCATTTCTCCATTCACTTCAATGCATTTTTTACGAGATCACAATTTTAACATTTTGCATTGCATTTTCAAAATTGCAAGTAAAACCTGTTTCTTAAGGCAAAATCTTTTTCTTGAAGTAAAACAACTTGTGTGTTTTGTTAAACGATCGTCGTGGTATGCTTTGTAAGTTTCCCTATGGAGCAAATGCCTTGATGGCTGACTTCCTGCCACCGCCGGATGGTGCTTATATGTCTCATCAGTTTTAGCACGATCTCTCTGCAACACGGTGTAAAAATATAAACTCTTCCTTGCTTAATTGCACAAAGCAAGTGTTCAAATTAAAGGATGTAGAGTTATATTTCGTAAATTTGTACACAAACCTTATGCAATTTGACGAAATCTCAGCGTCGGTCAGGGAAACCGCTTCTACCCCATTTTCCTGTTTTTCGCCGAGCTGTGGTCAACTTGTTGTCGACCGCTGCTCTCTTGTGGCGGTTTCCGTGTACTGCAGGACGTTTGGAAATGACACGCAGGGTGTTTTTCAGATCGATTTTTTTGTGTGTCAGCGTGGAGAGGGCTTTGAATTTGATGAGACATATATGATGCATCCGGCGCGATAGGGTTAAGAAAATTTCCATATAATTTGGAAAGTCAAGGCTACAATCCATTTCAAGAGAGGACAGGCATGGGTTGTCATCTCTTAGCTTCATTTTACAGCCTATCTGACAACATGCAGATTACAGAGCAGCGCAGCTGGAATGCGGAGGAGGTTTAAATATTTTTCCCAGAATTTAAAAGTTGTCAATATATCTGACTAACTCTTACATCAAACATAATAAAATAATAAATTAGCGGAAGATGAATAGTAATTAGAAAAATAATAAAAAATAAATAAAAATAAATCAAAATCAGTTTGTGTAATAATTGTGTGTCTCACTGCAAACATTGTCAACAGCCAATTAGGGGGACATTTCCCAACCCTAACACACACAGACACACACACACACACACACACACACACACACACACACACACACACACACACACACACACACACACACACACACGCACACACGCACACAGGCACGCACACACCCCACCAATACTTTACAGTCAGACAGTAACACAGTTTGTGACTTACCCTGCAGAAGTGGATGTTGTGATCACTGGCACCATCTTCTGAAGAACATCATCAGGGCTGAGAAGTTCAGTCTGATCTTCCTCTGGTGTCTTGATGTATTTCAGCATATCAAACTTATTCAGCTGCTCTTCTGACATCTCGAGCACAAATATCACAGTCTTCCACTCTCCTGGTAGGAGCATCTCTACACACACACTCTAAGAAAATTTCCCTGCAAAATAACGGCAGTTACTGGCAATTATATTTACCTATAATTCTACTGTTATTTCAGACCAAAAATTAAATACAGCTCAGTGTTGTTTAATGTATCACAGTATATAACATTTTTTCAGCAGCAATTGAACTGTTAAATAACAGTACTCTACAGAACGTTCACAGTATTAGTATTGTTAAACTAAAAGTGCTCTACAATATTTATGCAGTAGTATAAGTAAAATAACAGTACATTTCAGTTAAAAGTTGAATTGTACTGTGTGATGACAGGCAAATACTGGGTCATAGTTGTATTCATGAATATGGCCATGGCAACTTCCCACCCCACCCATCATTCTCCATAACTGTGGTACCCTGGCCATGTTACCACCCCACCCTCCCATCATTCACCATGACTGGAGTGCCTTGAGCATGATACTATGGCGCTATGCTGTATTGAAAAAATGGTTTGCGGTGGTCCTTTGAAAGTGTGGGCATGAATAAAATTTCAGAGTACGCGGTGCTATGTTACAATGATAATGTGCAAGGTGGGCTTTTTACTGTATCTCTTCATGAGCCAATGATGAATATAGCATTGGTCAGTCTTTAAAAAAATATTTTGCACCAAGTAGCACAGCAAACAAGCAGCACTACAAGCTAGCTCTCAAAGCAATGCCTAATTTGCAACAGGCACATTATATGCAACAATGCCACAAATGATGCCACATACAGCAAGCCTTCACAAAGAGGAAAGTGTGCAAGCATGTAAGCAGGCTTGTAGGCAAGCTTGTAGGCAAACAAGTGCTATGCTGTGCCATGCAGGCCAGCCAGCAGGCAGGCAAGCAACTGAAGTGTTGATAGTCCAGATTTATATACAGGTGCAAGAGTACCATGTGACCAGAGTCATCAGGCCCTTGGCAGGTGACGCCCGTAATTGAATAATGGCATAACAGCCCTACTCAGGTGAGGCCAGGCACTGATTAGCAGATTGGTCTAGATGGGGCTGCTTGTTGCAAGAGTGTTACAAGTTCTTAAAATGTTTCAGCCATTCACACTTTCATCACTATCAAAGTGCATGTGCTACTCACACTTTGCTGCATCAAGCACTTTTTAAGTATTGTAGTTTCCTTAGAAATTGTTTCATCATGCTTGATAGTATCAGATAATCTTTAACCAGTCAGAATGACTTCAGTTCTTCAGGTGGTATTGAAGTTTGATGGTGATCACGGACAAGTGGAGGATGAATGGGTTTCAATGGTGCTGCCTAAAATAACTTGTTATTTTCTAGAGATGCACCGGATCCGGTTCCGGTTCCGGATCCGTCAGGATAATAGAGTTTTTCACAGGGTCCGGGTCCAGCAGGATCTTAAGCAGTGGATCCGGTATCCGGTATGTTACCTAAAAAACAGGGTCTGGTGCATGTCTAGCCTAGGCTTTTCAGTCTTTCACAACCCCAATCACTGCATGGAGTGAAATCCCTTTGGAAGCGGCTATTGCAGGCAGTGTGGCAATAAGCCAATGAGTTTAAAAAATAGTTTGCGCCAACGTAATAAAAAGGGCCCACGTGTGCGAGTAGACTATATGTTTCAACCCTTTTGTAGGATCCAGTATCCGGTTCCCGATCCAGCAGGATCTTATTCAGTGGATCTGGTATCCGGCAGGATCCTAAAAATCAGGATCCGGTGCATCTCTAGTTTTTTCCACAACGGCGAATACTGCTATTGTGCAGTACTTACTGTTTATGCTCAATATGTGACTCAAGGTAATATTTTCACAGTAGTTGTCTGTTTTTTCGAAAAACAGTAGAATGCTGTTGCAGAATTGCCGTAAATAAACAGCTATTTGTTACAGTGCAGCCTCCCTTCTTTCCTGTCAATGTGCTCCACTACAGCATGCTGATTCAGCTCATTCAGGCAGTAGAACAAGTTGGTATTACTGTCTGAACCACCTCTGATTTTCTCTTTGACACACTGGGCTGTCTGCACTGAGCTCTGTGATTGGTGACTGGTCTGTGGCAGTAGGTGTTTTAGCAGGTTCTGGTTGGACTCCAGTGAAAGGCCCAGGAGGAAGCGCAGGAAAAGGTCGAGATGTCCATTCTCACTCTCTAAGGCCAGATCCACTGCAGTCTTGTGAAGGTCATGAAGTGTTGCAGCTCTGAACAGAGCAGAGAGCTGAGAGGTTTGCTGTTGGTCAGACATGTTTCTGTTGCAGTTGGGTCATTCCAGCTGGAATCAGCAAATGGTCCCCACTCGACCCCCTCGGATTTGCTTGAAAAAAATATATGTGATGGCTTCAACATCCAATAGAACATATCCACCATTGCAGATTTCAGCTGTGCATACTTTTTCCACAAAAAATCTGTAAATAAGGACACCCCCTCCCCCTGATTTGGCGTCACTGCCTGAGTGACCATATTCAGACTTAATTATCTCCAAAACTATTTGTGGTAGGTCCATTATTTTTTCAGGGCTAAGAGTCATAGACCTGATGAGCATACATTACAATTTTAATACTGACCCTCTACTTTTCTTTGAAATTAAAATTGCAAGGGTTTTCAGATGTCCATAAAAACCTCAAATTTCAACATTCAAGGTTCATCCTTGGTACATGGTCAGATATGTGCCATGACTTTCACATCACATCATATTTGATATAAGGGTCCAATGGTTGTTGAGATGCAGAGGTCCAAAGATTTGGAGCAATATTCCCAATCTATGACACCAGTTGTGAACTTGCTGTTTGGTGTCTCTGAAAGATAATATTATTATTCATAATATATCTAAAATTTGGGATGGTGTTTTGCCCCATTATTTTTATAATGAAATTTAAAAACTCATTCCTGTGTGACATGCAGGTAACTTAGAAGCCCTGCTACCTTAGAAAAAAAATGGGTTTACTACACCTAAAATGAATAGCCAAGTCAGTGTATACTAAAACCTAAAATCACTGATACCAAATAGGTGATTTTATACTTGTTCAGCTCAGTATTTCAGTATATCTGACTTAACCCTCAATTCCATCCTAAGAAGGTGGCCAATCCCCTTGATTTTTGTGTTCCATTTTCACACAAAGATGGCGGCTCATGGAGCCAATGGCATAGTTCCAAAATAGTTCCAGGAAGTCAGCATCAAGGGAAGGAAACAAAACACCATTGTTTGGAGCAATATTTCCAATATATGACAGCGGTTGTGAACTTGCTGTTTGTTGTTTCTCGAAGAGGATATTCTTATTAACAACATATCTAAAAATTGGGATGGTGTTTTGCCCCTTTATTTGTATAATGCCTTTTCAAATCTCAATGCAGTGTGGCATGCATCCCTCAAATCCATCCAAAGTGGCGTCATGAAAAAAAAAAACACAATTTTTTAGAGCAATACCTCCAAAGTATGACACCAGCTGTGAACTTGTTTTTTGTTGTGTCTGTAAGAGGATATTTTTATTAACAACATAGCAAAAAAATAGAATGGTGTTTTGCCTCATTCCTTTTAATGATCGTAAAGCGCATTGCGGTGTGACATAAGCCTGTGATCAAATAGTGCAGAGGGAAGCGGAAGTGGTGAATTGTTCTGGGCCAAGGACATGGGGGAATCAAGATTGGGTACTCATTACATTGCATGTATTGGGAAGGGGTCTCTTCAGACGACTTTATCCCGGGCCCAGGCAAAGCTGTTTGTTCAGCTCAGTATTTCTGATTTTTTTCAGGGATTCTGGCCTCATCTTTTTAAGTGTACTATCGGCCAGATGATCAAGTGACTACGCAACATGTTCTCACTGGTGCTACGTTAGCAATAAATTCAAGATGGTTGAGAGAAGTACCATTTTGAGAGAAGTCATAAAAAAAACAACCTCTGGAAATAAAACAAGGTGTTGATATGATTTCCTTGATGCAACCTTGACTTCCTTGATGGTGATTTAATATTTGAAAAAAACAATATGAAATGTATTAAACAAGTCAGGAACTTTTAATGCTCTGGCCTGTGACAAATTATTTTATACACACTTAACTTTCAATCACCAGCTGCATCTTATGAGTTGACTTTATAAGGTAGCTTGCCATTGTCATTGATGATGCATTAGGTATCTGCACTCATATTGTTGTGTGCAACCATCCATCATTGGCAATTCAACAAGGATCACCTGAATGAAACTTTGAATGAAACTTTATTGTCATTGCACAGGTACAACGAAATTGGTACCTTGAAGGACAATGACAACATAGGTATTGATTTCAGTAAGGATACCACCACCATGCTCAGGGCACTTCGGTCAGGGGAGGATGATGGGGGCGGGAAGTTCTACAATCAGGATACCTCTTTACAAACTGTCTCCTCCTATGTGTCATCTCTAATCAACTTTTACTTTCCTATGCGACCATAAAACAGTCCCACCCCCGCCAACAGTCACCACGACAGAGGTACCCTGACTGTAGAACTGTGCCCCGCCCCCAATCCACCACCATATCTGAACGCTTTTGCATGCTGCAAAGCTTCCTTTCGGCTTCCATCATCTCACCTAGATCAATGTGATGATGAGCTTTACAAGAGATGAGCATTGTCTACAAGTATCCATCTATGATTGTTATAATAACTGCTGCTAACCTGTAATCCACTTGCCAGCGTTCCAGTGGCATAATATTATAATGATGCAAGCAGCTGAATTAGATCGCAACAATGTGACAAGAACCACATTGTTGTCTGGTGTCAATATGAACCTCTGTGCTTTCAATATTCACCTGATATTGAATACTGCAGGCAAGCGAACTCTTCTAACTAAAACTCCAGGACCATGCTGTCAAAATAGTCTGAGGGAATCTCTAGCCAGTATGAATTAAGTTATTTTGCAATACAGCTGATAACTTAACGAGTAAGACACAAGCTTCATAGCAAATATAAAGTTACAGGTGCTGATTGAAAGACTAGTTAGGATGGGAGTCTTTGTTGCAAATAATTCTTTAATCCTCTCCTATTTCATCACTTTATTCCAAGACTACTACTACCACTACCACTACCACTACCACTACTACTACTACTACTACTACTAAAATGATGATGATGATTATTATTATGATTTTACAATTAAAATAATTAATGTCTATCAAAGCCATGTGCAATGTGCTATTCTTGCTGTGTGGCATCAATCAATTCATTTACAAGTGTTATGGTTTCCCTAGAATTTGCTTTGTCATTCACAGGGTAGCCATCTTGTTTTCACTATTAAGGTGACATCAGTGCCATGGATTTGAGAGTTGCGACAATTCGGTTGGTGACATGGTCCTCTTAGCTTCAAGTAATTGTAGCCAATTGAGATTTTGAAGTCCGTTATAAAAAGAATGAGGCAAAACACCATCCCAATTTTTTTATATGTTGTTAAAAAAAACATCCTCTTTCAGAAACACCAAACAGAAAGTTCCTAACTAGTGTCATAGATTGGAAATATTGCTCCAAACATTGGTGCAAATTATTTTTTTCCCATCTTTGGACCTCTGTATCTCAACAACCATTGGAGCCTTTTGTTAGATATACTATGATGTGAAAGTCATGGTACATATCAGACCATTTACCAAGGATGAACCTTACATGTAGAACATTGAGGTTTTTACAGACATTTGGAAACCCTAGAACATATGATATCTACAAAAAGTAGAGGCACATTATTACGGTGTGATTTGACTTACAGTGCTGCAAATTGTAATATATGATATTCAGGTCTGGGACTCTTAGCCCTGAAAATATAATGAATCTGACACAAATAGTTCTGGAGATAATTGAGTCTGAACATGGTCACTCATGCAATGTCGCTAAAACAAGCGTAGGGGGTGTACTTATTTACAGATTTTTTGTGCCAAAAGTATCCAGAGCTGAGTTCTGATGTTGTGGATATGATCTATTGGATGTTTAAGCCATCACATACATTTTTTTTCAGGCAAATCCGAGGGGGTCGAGTGGGAGATTTTTCAGAAATTTGCTGATTCCAGCTGGAATGACCCTGATGCCAAAGCACAGAAACACATATAACGCTGCTCAGATGTACAAAGCTGAACACCCTCCCCTGGCAAAAATCCTGCTCCTCTATGAAGATCCCTCAGGGTTTTTATGTCAGTTTCATCCACTTCTAATGCTATTAGCCATTCCGGTAATAGTGGCTGGATTAGACAGTGGCAGTCGGTGAAAACGGTCGGGGTTCCAGCTTTTCATTTTACGGTCGCAGCCGGTGTAAGAACCGCGGACCATGTTTAGCCTACCTAGCCACCTGATTGAGTAGCCTGCATCCGGGTCAGAGAGTTGCAACAGTGAGACACCTCTGAAAACACTGGCCAGTGAAAGACTGTGTGGTCCGATGACCTTCTCTGTGCCTCGGTTTGATTGACGAGACCTTTTGTGATGAAGTGTGTAGCGTTTTTGACGTTGTTTATAGCGGGGAAACATCAGAAAATAATAGGCTTATAATTGGCCCCGCCGTGATGCATTGGCTGCGTTTTTCACCAAAAAGCTTAAAATTAGCTAACTCCATAACGGCGCGGCATTGCCCGGAATGGCTCATCATTAGATACATTATGTGGCATGGGAAAGCGATGGTGAAACTTTCATTTTACGCCGGAACTATCCTTTAACCTGTCTAAGGCTGTCTTGTCTAATTAAAATCTTGGTGTTGCGTCACTAGGAGGGCGTTCCCTGCCTACTGTACAGGTGTTCGGGGCTGGATCTCAGGTGGCGCACTTGTGTGCACTTAGGGCACTATGTTTCAGTGCCTAACTAATACGCCATCCGGACACTAAGAAGGACATCATCATTGGGGACTGGACTGCCTGAGATGCCAGAGCTGACCCAGTATCGGGAAACCTCTTGGCGTGTGTGTGTGTGTGTGTGTGTGTGTGTGTGTGTGTGTGTGTGTGTGTTTTGACTGCCCATTATTACACTTGAACTTGTACTAGACTGTGATGTTGTGAGAATCTTCTCCCCTAGCATACTACCCATTGTCTTCATGCACGTCACCAGGATCTATGTTCTAGTTTGAATACTATTTATGCCTTATTCCTCTACGTTCTACACCACAGTACTATAACATAGATTTATCTGTCAACACTCATTTCTGGTCATGTTAGTCTTGTCTACCTCAACTAACAGAGTATGTTTTGCACACTTGTCTACCCCAACTCACAGAATACGTTTTTGCACATTTGCCTTTTTTTCTGTAGTCTTTATTTTTCTCCTCCTGGACTATTACATGTATTACATGTATCTTGGTTATTAGTGGTGTCAACAATGATCGATTCGGCGATCCGAATCGATGCGGGGCATGGACGATCCAGAATCGATCCGGCAATTTTTTTAAGTTTCAATTACTTCCATGGATATTTCGGGAGCAAATGAATGTTAAATTAAATAAAAGCACTTCAAAACATTGCAAGACTGATACAGACTGATACAGAAAACAGACAATAAATTGTTGCTCAGTATCTGACTACTTGTATTGCCTCATCATGGCTGATTAAACATTTGCTCTGCGTTCAGTAGAAATGTAATGCATTGCAATGCATTGTAGAATTGAATCGGATCGGATCGGATCTGATTGGATCTAATAGAATCGAATCGAATCGGATCTACTACCTCCCGAATCGGATCGTGAGGGCAGTGCCGATCCACACCACTATTGGTTATTATGTGTATTTATGTAAGCTACTTGCGCCTCAATTCCCCCCCGGGGATCAATAAAGTGACTCTACTTTGTGTGTGTGCTCCTCCACCCTGCTGGAGACACACAAACCAAAACACTGGTAACGTCATCACACACACACCTCTCTCTCTCTCTCTCTCTCACTGTTTTTTTTCCTGCTGCGTTTGTAGTTCTGGATCTCTGGGGTCCGTATCTCGAAAGCGTCTTTGCTAACGACGGTAGCAACGTCCTTCGTAAGAGCGACTCAACTCTCTCTCGACAGCGACGCTCACCATTAAATCCAAGGGAACGGTAAGACGTCTTAAGACGGTTAGCAACAACAATAATCGAGAAACGGACCCCGGATGGTTTCTCTGTGGTATAAACTGATGGGTAATAATTCTCTGTGTGGAGTGGCATACTGTATGTTTTCAGCAAAATGTTGGTGTTTGTGAATGTTTGTGAATGTGCATGCGGGGCGCAAGTAGCCTGAGGCTTTTATCAAACATAACTCACCAAAACCACTCCAGAAACTCATCTTCATAGGGATTTTTATTTATGTCATCTGCTGTTGCGTGTCTTTGTCCATTATTTGTATTTGCTGTTAGGGATGTGCCACAACAAATTCCTAGCGACTGTGTTGACATGGCAATAAACTTCTTGAATCTTGAATCATTGTTTTGGTGTGTGCATGCGTGCACCTATTATGAGTACAAGCACAATAGTTCTCCATTTTTCTTCCACAGCATGAACATGTTTGTGCAAAAGCTTGTTCTACATAGATAAAACGTAAAATGAGAAGCAAAATTTGTTTCACTTTTTTTTTTTTTTTTGAAGTTGCAATTCACACACGAACATAAACATGATTGAATCGTTTGTCTGGACTAATAGTGTTCTGTCTCTTTGCTTCTCTCTAGGTCAGAGAGGATTTTTTTTTTTTTAAATCTACCACACTGTCTATTCTATATACAATGTTTATTATGTTTGTCTTCATGGATGATTTAAGTCTGTCTGGACACGTCACTGCAGTCACTTTAATCTTGAGGATCTTGCAGCACATAAAAGGACATGAAAATGCTGACACCTAGAGGCGTTTTACTGCATGGACAAATAATCCTGCACCAGAATTGTATGAAGTAGAAATACTCTGGCAGATGTAATTACAACACAAGGAGAAGTACTCTTACAAAGTGTAATTACAACACTAGTAGAGGATTACAAAGTATCATACGGTACCACTAGTGTTATTACATCTCAGAGTACTTCTACTTGATACATATTTGTCCTGGACCACTGTGTAAGCCAGTGGACGACAAGGAGTAGGCTAGTCCAAGAAGATGGTTAAGTGCTAAACCAAGTTAAGTTAACCTACAGGAAATCATAAACCCACTAATACAGGGGTGGGCAATTATTTTGGGTTTAGAATACTGACCGAAGGGCCAGCTGTTGCAAGACAAGTGCCCATGTTAATAATAAGAAATAGTGCACACTGACGTAACCGGTCCGCTACATAATTTCTGCACATTGCAATGAAAAATATTTAGATGTAGCCTATGTACTTGGTTAGTCTTAAATGCACAAGACCTCTGTTTTAGGTCGCCATTTTAAGAATGTTGAGGTACCGTATGAATTTGTATTTGTATTCTTCCGTATGAAGGCTCGACGGGTCACATGAAATGGCTCCTCAACGGGTCACATGTGACCCCCGGGCCAGAGTTCGCCCATCTCTGCAATAATTCATAGCATGCCCCCAAACAAATGCAAATCCAGTGAAATCAGACACCGCCACACACCTGACTTTTGTAACACATTTGTCTTTATTATTCATAATGTATGGTACCCATATAATATCATACTACTGATAATATAATGTGTGGTACCCATATAATATCATACTGCTAGTAATATTACATGTGGTAATATGTTTATAAGGAATTTGTACATGTATGTAGTTAAATTTAATATTTTAGAACATAATTTAAGTTGATGTAAGTGTACAATAATTATTTCATGTATATCCGGGAGTATAAGAATTGATTTACTGTTATAGTTTTATCTAGATGCTAGATACTGTGGTGCAAATTGATTTATTATAAAACCGTCAGGACGCATTATAGCAGAACAAAAGCCATTCTGAAACCTTAGGACAGTCTTTTGACCATCAAATTACATAAAGATATAAGTTAGGATTAAAATTATTAAAATTTCAGTAAAGAAAGACATCAAAGGTGAAAAAGTGGATCACACTCGGGTTCTTCTTTTCTTCTTTTTAACTTTTTTATGTTTTACATAGCAGCAGAAGTATACATAAATGTTTCGGCTGTTGCCTTCATCAGTGTCTTATCTTGCCTATACTTCCTGAATGTTATCTAGGTGTCTCCTTTGATCACCTGTTACTGAAAAGTAAAGAAAGACATCAAACTTCAGTTTTGGATTCAATACTTTTTTTATTTCTGTTTTGTATCACTTCTGAAAGTACTTTGAGGTTCAAGTCAGTCACCTGCCCTCATATAGCATTCATTTGTAAGTTGCACCAAATCAGAATAATTTATTACGAGCTTTTTCCTGAGCTATTTTGTCATGGATGATTGACAAAGATTCTAAAGCAATGCAAGTGTTGACAGAGCAAGCTGAAGCATAAGTAGGCCTACATAGCCATAGATTTTTAATCACGCATACACATGTTTAATTCCACACTCCTTCCTCATAATGCACAGGAAGACCACCCTCACAACCAAGAACAATATACACAGTAGTTTTCCTGCCCCTGTACGAGCAATTCGGCAAGCTTTTGCCCTCTGCCCTTGACTTGCAGGTCACAACCGGGAAGGTTTTGGTACTTTTCCTCAGATTGGCCTTTCCTTGGTACGGCTCCCCTGCCTTGCCGCAAACTGCTATAATGCGATTTTTGTCAGCTAAAATGAAGGTGTTTACCTCTTTGCACGCATTATCAGTATCAGAGACAGATATTTTTCTTTGTTTGATTACGGCGTCACACTTTTTTTCAGTCATTTTGACATCAAAGTGTTGAGTGAGGAATTTCTTGTACCGGGCGTTGGTATTGGATGGTAATGGCCGACGGTCTGGCGAGGCTTGGGGATGTGTGGAGGAGGTGGTGGTGTTTGAGAATGGGTCGCCTTTGGCTGAGAGGGTGGCGTGCACCAGCAATAACACCAGGCAGAGCTTGAAGAAAGGCATCATCATTGTGGATCCTTAAAAAAAATATATTAATCATGAGAATATAACAAGAATATTGAGAATATTAATCATGAGAATATTACGATATTACATTGATGTACTGTAGTTGTAAAATATGATGTTTCTTGGGAAATGTACACATACACAATCTACTGTCCATCTACTGTATGGCTGTATATCTACTCCACCAAGTCATGTATTGCATATTGCATACATGAATCTAACCAGGGGTGCATTTCTGGAAAGTGTAGTTGTTAGCAGTTAGCAACTTCGGTAGTTGCCAATGGGAAATTGCATCGCAACCAACAAAGTAGCTAACATAGTTAGCAACTACGCTTTCCAGAAATGCGCCCCAGTGTTGTTGTCATTAAAATGTCATTTGAAGTTGTATAATTTTACCAGAATATCCAGGGATTCAGTGAATAGGAAATCAGCCGTGTTGACTGATGACACCTCAGAGTGTGATCCTACAGTTGTGGGACGGAAAATGCTGCTTCAATAATGCAATCGGATGTGGATGAGTTAACTTGTTTACTACGTGCTTTTATACTATTTAATTAAATATTTGTTTCTATTTCAATCATGTCTACATTTTTCAGTTTGGGCATGTTAGGTTATTATAGAGGCCAAGGGTAGGTACATGTAGGCCTACCTATGTATTCCTCTATTATACAATAGTAAATTCTGTAAATGACAAAGGGAACAAAAAGTTAGATGAAAACAATTGCGTTTTTGGCATAGGCTTATTATTTGGGCTGAAAGATTCTATTCTCATCATTTCTCTGTCAAAAGCAAACCTAAATCTTGTCTTGTCAAACTGTCAGAAAAAGCAATGACATACAGTATATTGGTTTATGTTGTTGTTATTTTTGTTGCTGACCATCAGAAGCATGGAACAAGTCTGGTACAAGTGTCCGCTACTTGAGTCGGCTAAATTAAACAAACACAGTATAAATATTTTGGTATTCATGGCGTGCTGAATGTAAAATAAACAAGAACAACAACAAAAGAAACAACATGAATGTTACATTTCCAATCTGTGTGTGTGCCTCTACCATAATAGACAAAGAAATCACAACAAACAGACACAACACACAAACAAAAATGTGTAAAATAGTTCTCACCAGTAGATGCTGTTTGCTCCACTGTTGCCGCAGCAGATCGCTTCAAGAGCTTAGTTTGAACAAGAGCACATCAAGTCTTTTATACAAGTATGGTGCCCAAAATTTGAGGAAATACTCAATTTGGTTAATTTGACACATCAGATTTCAGATTTCATCTTCTCATGTGTTCATTTAATCACACGTGCAAAACCAAAACCACACACACACACACACACACACACACACACACACACACACACACACACACACACACACACACACACACACACACACACACACACACACACACACACACACACACACACACACACACACACACACACACACACACACACACACACTTTTTACAAACGTTAGGCTTTGGTATATTTATTTTTGCCAAATCCACTGTTACACAATATTACATAAAGACAGGGATAACTGCTCTAATAATCACTCTCTAAAACGGTCTGTAACTTTGAGAGCGTACGAACACATCACTTAAAAGGACATTTCAACCATTTCATTTGAATGTCTCAGGAACACTGAATACTTTCAGAATTTTTAGAGATGCAAGTGTGCTGTAATAATTGGAAAAAGCATCTGTGATGTCACCCATTAACATTAGGCTCATTCGTGACAAAGCAGTACGATTTATAGAATTTTTAGAATTTTTTTTAGAATTTTCTAACCACAATACATCAAACTGGCAAAGTGGGCATGCCCACTGCCCAGCAAAAATCTTACAGCGTCGTCACGAACGAGCCTATTAGCAGAACCAAATGAAGCCAATTTTTACCACAGGGGGGCTGCCATTTTCGCGTACAGGAGCATCATTTACAATTCGCTGGCTCACAACCAGTTCAAAATATGGGTGCAATTATTGTACAATGACGCTGAGAGTCCTGCCTCCCAAGTGTTTTGAGGACTGGAGGAACAGGTCACTACTGACAATCCTGCTAGGCTATGTGTAAATGGAAAGCGGTTAAATTCAATTCAATTCAATTCTTTATTTGTAACAGACACAATGGTCCATAGAAATACAAATTACAAAGTAAATAAAAGACAGACAAGGATAAAAGAAATGAAAAGACAAGTAGGCCTATAGCCATCAAACATATATAGGCACATTCTCCGGTGTTGCCTAAGCTTAGAAGAGAACCTCACAGAACTCTTGGCTGGGTTTACCAGAGATTCAATGATACTATTTCGGGAGCAATCCAGTCGGACCATGAATTTAAACATTACATTTCTCAGGACTGCATCACACCCAGGGACATTGGAGTAGACAAACAGACAGCTGACACTGAACCATCTT
Organism: Engraulis encrasicolus; assembly: GCF_034702125.1. Lineage (NCBI taxonomy): Eukaryota > Metazoa > Chordata > Actinopteri > Clupeiformes > Engraulidae > Engraulis > Engraulis encrasicolus. The sequence goes on from NC_085867.1 coordinate 931,955, forward strand.
CATCAGCAGTCTCATGGTGTCATTATATGCAACTTTTAGCTTCTGATAGCTGATACTCTTATATTTACACCATAAGTTAAAACACTTGTCAAAACATATATGATTGTTGTGGATATCAACGTTAAAAAGTAATCTTTGAACCAAGCTGTAAGTATTTTTAAGTGTGAAAATGATCTAGTTAACATTGGGATTTTTAAGCTTCCGTAACCAGCCTCCATCATCACGGGAAAAAATAGCTTCATCACTTTGACCGGAAGGTTGCCACTTGGCTTTTATTCACAATGGACATGTCAGTGGTATGTTATCCGTATTCAACTCCCAATTCTGGCTTTCTATTCAGCATGTCTTTCATTGTGCATAGTGTGCATAGTAGTGCATGGAATTTCATGTTGATTTGCACAAGATTATTTCATGACTTCAATAAGACCAAAACAATGTTTCAAAAAAGACAAAAGGAAAAAAAAATAAAAAAAATCCTTGGTCCAGGCACTTCAGTTGGTTAATGTAGTAAAAAAACAAACTTTATTTAAGGGGCAAATGCATTAAAAAACACCAACGCGTTTCGGCGCTGTGGCCTTCATCAGGGTGTGTAAGAGAAACAAACAGCCATCTAATTATATGAGTGTCCTCAGGTGCAGTATCCTGGGCCATGAGAGCCACTAGGTCTACTCCAAGCCACAAGGGGCAGTGCTGAGACTAACCATCTTGTATAGCAACATGGCAGATTTGTTTCTATAAGTTAAAAACATCAGGATCATCATATAGCTGTAAACAAGATACATGCACTATCCTGGAACAGAGGATTCACTAGATAGAACATAGATAGATAAAGGGTAATTAGCTTGGCGAATAAAAGTAATCAATATTTAACTAAATACTGCATAGGATCACTAGATGTAGGCTACTCCATATATCAATGTCAAAAAATGTTGCGTGAAGCAAACATCTCTCATGATTATATTATCAGTAACATTTACAACAATCAAAAACATTTATAAAAAAGGAGATAGGTCAAAGTCTTCGTTTAGACCGGGATATTCTGTGGCCTTCAGTTGATCAATCCAGAACATTTCTCTTTGTTTGAGGCGCTTGATTTTGTCTCCACCTCTGGCATCTAGGCACACAGCCTCAATGCCCACTGCACGTAGACTTGTGTCCCGTCCATGATGTGCGTCTTTATAGTGTCTGGCCATAGGGTAGTTCATGTTCCCTACTCTGATTGCATATCTATGCTCAGACACTCGGTCTCTGAATCTCCTTTTTGTGAGTCCCACATAAAAACAGCCACAAGGGCATTCCAGTCTATATATTACATGTGTGGTATTGCAATTTATGAAACTGTTAATGGGATATGTCTTGTTGCTGAATACATCTGTAAAGATGTTTGTTTTCATCATATTTTCACAGTAATTGCAATTACCACAGGGATAGTTGCCCTTCGGTCGACAAAGCCAAGTGTCTTTTCTCTCAGCAGGAAGGTGACTCCTCACAAGTTTATCTTTAATTGTGGGGCCCTTCTAAAGCTGATTCCTGGTGGCTCTGTGAATATTTCTCTTAAGGTGGGGTCACATTCAATTATGTTCCAATTTTTCTTGACTAGACCAAAACAATATTTGTCAATAAAGTAGGTCCAAAATATTTCGTTGGATGTTTTCCAAAGCATGTATCTACTGTTGGATACATTTTCTGCTACACAGAAAAGAAAATGTCTCTTTCCATAAAATGATATGATAATGTTACATCTGCCAATCTCGTAACCGTTTTGCCAAGTCTACACTGTAACAAATAGCTGTTTATTTACGGCAATTCTGCAACAGCATTCTACTGTTTTTCGAAAAAAACAGACAACTACTGTGAAAATATTACTTTGAGTCACATATTGAGCATAAACAGTAAGTACTGCACAATAGCAGTATTGATAGAGATGCACCGGATCCTGATTTTTAGGATCCTGCCGGATACCAGATCCACTGAATAAGATCCTGCCGGATCCGGAACCGGATACCGGATCCTACAAAAGGGTTGAAACATATAGTCTACTCGCACACGTGGGCCCTTTTTATTACGTTGGCGCAAACTATTTTTTAGACTCATTGGCTTATTGCCACACTGCCTGCAATAGCCGTTTCCAAAGGGATTTCACTCCATGCAGTGATTGGGGTTGTGAAAGACTGAAAAGCCTAGGCTAGACATGCACCAGACCCTGATTTTTAGGTAACATGCCGGATACCGGATCCACTGCTTAAGATCCTGCCGGACCCGGACCCTGTGAAAAACTCTATTATCCTGACGGATCCGGAACCGGAATCTCTGCATCTCTAGAAAATAACAAGTTATTTTAGGCAGCACCATTGAAACCCATTCATCCTCCACTTGTCCGTGATCACCATCAAACTTCAATACCACCTGAAGAACTGAAGTCATTCTGACTGGTTAAAGATTATCTGATACTATCAAGCATGATGAAACAATTTCTAAGGAAACTACAATACTTAAAAAGTGCTTGATGCAGCAAAGTGTGATGCATTTTGATAGTGATGAAAGTGTGAATGGCTGAAACATTTTAAGAACTTGTAACACTCTTGCAACAAGCAGCCCCATCTAAACCAATCTGCTAATCAGTGCCTGGCCTCACCTGAGTAGGGCTGTTATACCATTATTCAATTACGGGCGTCACCTGCCAAGGGCCTGATGACTCTGGTCACATGGTACTCTTGCACCTGTATATAAATCTGGACTATCAACACTTCAGTTGCTTGCCTGCCTGCTGGCTGGCCTGCATGGCACAGCATAGCACTTGTTTGCCTACAAGCTTGCCTACAAGCTTGCTTACATGCTTGCACACTTTCCTCTTTGTGAAAGCTTGCTGTATGTGGCATCATTTGTGGCATTGTTGCATATAATGTGCCTGCTGCAAATTAGGCATTGCTTTGAGAGCTAGCTTGTAGTGCTGCTTGTTTGCTGTGCTACTTGGTGCAAAATAATTTTTTAAAGACTGACCAATGCTATATTCATCATTGGCTCATCAAGAGATACAGTAAAAAGTCCACCTTGCACACTATCATTGTAACATAGCACTGCATACTCTGTAATTTTATTCATGCCCACACTTTCAAAGGACCACCGCAAACCATTTTCTCAATACAGCATAGCGCCATAGTATCATGCTCAAGGCACTCCAGTCATGGTGAACGATGGGAGGGTGGGGTGGTAACATGGCCAGGGAACGTTCTGTAGAGTACTGTTATTTAACAGTTCAATTGCTGCTGAAAAAATATTATATACTGTGATACATTAAACAGCAATGAGCTGTATTTGATTTTTGGTGTGAAATAACAGTAGAATTACAGGTAAATATAATTGCCAGTAACTGCCGTTATTTTGCAGGGAAATTTTCTTAGAGTGTAGACATGATGATGCAAGCTGGAGGATAAGGTTTATCTGCAAAACACTGAGGTCAGATGAATTTGCAACAAGAATGTTCCGCAACACCTGTCTGGCTTGAGTTTGTTCATTTACACAGAACACATATTTTCACTCTGTGTAAAATATGATTGTGCTTTGAAGACATAACTCTCTTTTCATGCATGTTTTTGTGCTTTGGTTCAATGTAGGTCATAATTTAGTTTGACTTTTTCGACTGTTGTGTGCCCATTATATGATTAGTGAATATTACTTAACAGTGACAAATAAAAACAGGAAAGTCCGCTTCAACCAGGTTTATTTGCCCCCACTTTTTATTTTCTCTCTGCGATATTTTCAATCTCAGCAACTCAGCAACAGTGAGCATATAGTGCTACCTATACAGCACATTGTCTTCCCTTTAGAGCAGTGTTTCTCAAACTTTTTCAGATCGAGGACTAGGCCTGTCACGATAACAATTTTTGCCAGACGATAACGATAACAAGAAATTATTGCGATAATCGATAATATTGTCTCTCTCGCCATTTTCAAACAATATAATGTGCAATAAAAAACACTGCTATGCAAGGTGCGGCCCCCTTCTTGAAACATTGAATGTAACATTTGGGCCAGCAGACTCAGAGGTTTAAATAACTAAGATTGACGCCTGCTCCAAGAAGAAATGTGTCAAACAATATAATGACGTAATAATAGGCTCTAAATAGGCTTTTTTGTACTTATTATTAAGGTAGTCTTTCTTTAACATTTTCTGTTATTTATCTTTCTCAAGCCCACTGAATGGCTTATAGGCCTATCCATGGTGTGATGTAAAATAACCTACTGGTGGGGTATTGTTAATTCACAAATTATTACTTAGCTTATTTCAAACAAATGCACGTTGTTACTAGCTAATTGTCAGTCAAAACCCAAATCAGCCCTGTGTTAAAGGCATTTCAACATCAGCAAAAAGCAAAAGAGCATGAACAGATGCACAAGTTCCAGCTCTCTCTCTCTCTCTCTCTCTCTCTCTCTCTCTCTCTCTCTCTCTCTCTCTCTCTCTCTCTCTCTCTCTCTCTCATACCCTCGACTGGAACGAGTTGCAATTCTGCGCACTTTAAAGTCCTTTATGAAGGCCCATACATTGATTCTTATGAGTTATGAGTCGCCATGCCTCCGTTTCCCCTGTAGCGCGCTCAACCGTTCACATTCTCCTGGTGTGGTGCTTGCGGACTGCCTACTCATATTATTAGGTCTAAATAAACAAGAAATATAGCGAAAATCACAAAAAGAACAGGCAACGAACGTCGGGGTAGGAGGCGCATTGAAATAATAGTGGAAACTCGGCGAGGTTTAAAATAACAGCCTCAGAGCAAGTTTGTCGCGACGGCACTACTTTTCATGTTTGCACAAGTAGAAGTCTGTGTTGCACAAACACGTCTTCGTCGTGGATATTGGGTTGCTGCGCATGTTTCAAAATGAACATTTGCCTCCGTGTTGGAGCTGTTCATTCCCCTCTCTGAGGAACGTTGCAGATGCGCTGACTGAGACTGGAAGAATATTGCGCTCCTAGTCTCTAGCGCTGATTCTTTGTCGAGGCTTGTAAGCGACGCGCGGGAACACCAGCGTTCTATTTCAAAGACGCAAGTATCCAGATCAATGCACTTTTTTCCAACCAGAACTGCACTGAAACTTAAAATTACACCAACATTTAAGCGTCATTGCGCTGCGTTGGCCTATAACGCGCCATCAGTAGTCTTACGGCTACGGTAGAGAAAGGGAGAGAGGGAAAACAAAACATCACGCAAATAACTTATCGTTACTTATCGGGGCCAGAAAAGTGATCGTTCTTGCAAAAAGTTATCGTCCGATTTATTGACTTATCGTATATCGTGACAGGCTTATCGAGGACCACTTTGTCCCCCCAAAAATGTTCAGGGACCACCTGTCAACTGAATTGACAGTTGACGGGTGCTAATTTCGATGCAGATCACTTACTTTTTAATTCACATTTACAAGCCTGACTTATTGTGGTGAAAATGAGACTTCAGCTATGTTTAGCTTTGTAATAATATTACAAATATAGTCTACTGCTAGCTTGTCTTGGAAAAGTACAAATCCCCTCGTGGACCACTTGAGCTCTGTTGCGGACCACTAGTGGTCCCCGGACCACACTTTGAGAATCACTGGTTTAGAGGAACATGCCACCATATAGTATCAATGAGTTAATGTCAAACCTGTCATAGTGTCCATGTTTTACCTGTATAGAAAATCTCCATGTTTCATTTTCTATTACTTTGGTCTTGTAGTCACATCAGCATTTTTAGAGGGAAAACTCATTAGAGCCTACGGTCCGTTTCTCGATTCTTGTCGTTGCTAACCGTCTTAAGACCATCTTACCGTTCCCTTGGATTTAGTGGTGAGCGTTGCTGTCGAGAGAGAGTTGAGTCGCTCTTATGAAGGACGTTGCTACCGTCGTTAGCAAAGACGCTTTCGAGATACGGACCCCTGATTAGTTTTAACTTCAGCACTGCTTGTTGCATAATAAGATAAATGCTGACAATGTACTTCATTTTTTTCTCAGTCTCATTTTTGGTACAGCTTAAGTAATAGGTAATTACTAAGTAACTAGTGCCTAAGTAATTTCGGCAACTTTGGCAACATCAAAGATGTAGCAACATGCCCGTTCTATGTTAGCCTGGGAAATCCTCCCACAATCGTTTCTTCGATTTGAAAGACAATCTCACTTGTGATTAGGATTGGTGGTAACCAGGCAAGACTATGTTGTAATAAGTAATAACACTTAGCGTGATAAAGGCAGGCATGTACATAAATGCCTGTGAAATCTATTTATTTCCTGGTCGTAGGAGGGTATGGGTCGTCCCATGCCTCACATATCCGGAGGTATACAACAACAAGAATGGAACATATCCGCAAGTGTATCCACATCAAATACGTGAGGCACGGATCATATCAGGTGAGAATACGGCATCCGGATTTGTCTCATGTTGATACTGTCCCATTTCCGGGATTCGGATCTGCTCCGTATATGACAATTGGCACCAACGTATCTGGAGCGTATCTGTCGATTTCCTGATACAAACATCCCCGGAAACAGAGCCTTTTTGCCCAGTGCATCCACAACAAGGATTGAGGGCACAAAGACTAGAGAGGTCATCAACTCATCTCAGTAGGCCTATAGAAACCCAATAGGCCCAGTAGACATAAAAACTCTCTGCAAGCAAATATGATATGATATTACCATATTGACAATTACATATTACAGTATTAGACACTTATTTTTCCTGTTCCATAATAGGGCAAATAGACCAGCCGAACAGACATGAGCAAGGCGAGCAACGCAAGTAATTGACTTTGAATTGAGTTGTGCGACAAAAGCGATTCTGGAGACTAGAGGCGATTCGCGCGACAAGAGCGACAGTTTGTAGTTGAACTCCTGGGAATGTTATGCAAATGAGCTATGACGCGGTTTGGCGACAAGCCGCCATATGACTGTATAGAGGTCAGTAACCACAGCCAAGGGAATGTTGCTTTCAACAGACATACTCTAGTTGCTCGTATCGCTCTTGCTGCACAGAAGCGATTCTCTGTCGCTTCAATCGCAGTGGAAAGTCGCTCCTACTGTGAACAAGTCTGTAAACCATGGATGTAGGTACATTCATTACAGATCTATGGTCCTTGGACAAACACTCCCCACAGCATTCCTGAACACCATTACATTACATTAGATTACATTACATTGCATTTGGCAGACACTTTATAACCAAATCGACTTTCAAAAGAGGACATAATCAAGCCAACATCACAAGCAAATACAAGTGCACAGGAAATATACAGAACAACAAGTGCAGTTGCAAAGAGGGGTTAGTTTTTTTTTTTTTTTTCTTCACTCCCAGTCACTGTTCCCACCAAGTAAACAGTTCAGAAGTTTCAGAGGGACTTCTATGGGTCCACATGCCCTCCAGCAGAAGGTTTAGAGAATTCCTGATGACCCTGCCACTGGTGCCAGGAAGGGAAGGCTCATACAGTAATAATGAGTGTCCCACGGTGAAGGTCACATAGTGGTCAAGGTCAAGGGTCAAGGTCAAACATGGAGAGAGTGACCATGATGCACCGCCAGCCAGCCAGGGTCACACAGTAGTTTCTGTCTTGCCGGCGGCCAGCTTCGTGCTCAGGCAGTGTGTTAAGCGGTGGTGCTGCTGTCTGTACCTGTGGAACAACAAGACATTAGCAGTAACCCCTCCAGTGGTGTAGTCTATGTAGAACGCAGGTATACGGACTGGAGTGTACCCACTTCTAAATTTCAGGGATTTCAGTATACACACTTCAAATTGATTGATCCATTGTTTTGAATAGCACAAATATATACAGTATACCCACTTCAATAAATGTTCAAATATACAGTATACCCACCATAAAAAAAGTAGACTACACCACTGAGCCCCCTCATATCTGATGTCAACATCTATCGTCACCTTCATATTCCAAGACATCCACGGCTATTCTCATAAGATAATGATAGGCTGCAAGATGTGCAACTGTAAGAGCATTGTTGCTGGGCATGATAATCGGATAAATGATCACATTTTATTATATGGTTGTGACGTCATCTGTCGAATGCTCCATTCATTTCAACGGGGCTCCCCAACGTTCGGACGTCTGTTATTTTTCGATAACGGACGGGTTGGTCTATAACAGACCGCTGTCAATGGCAACAAGACTTTTCACTGCTAAAGCGACTTTTCAACAAGACTCTAATCAGCTGCTGTGATAGACAGCACCCGTTGTCCTGGCTACCGCTGTCAATGGCAACAAGACGTTCACTGCTAAAGCCACTGGCTTGTATACAAGTCAGTGGCTAAAGCGAATGTTTCATATCACTCCGCAGGGGGTCCGGTCTTTTGTCACTCTAATCAGCTGCTGTGATAGACAACACCTGTTGTCCTGGCTAGCCTACCTAGCTGTTGCCTAGCGGTGTTCCACAACGGCACTGTTTTGTTTTGCGCAGCAACAATCTTAACATTAAATAGGTCTAAAGCAATGTCCCCGCATGTGTGAATCATTTAAGTATATCCATATAATAAGCGGGTTCGCTTTGTGGAATAGCGAACCCGCTATATCCATATAATAAGAAGGTCGCTTTGTGGAATAGCAGCACTTCAGAGAGAACAAGACCCCTCCGCTCCGCGTCGGGGTCTAAAGATTCTCTCTGTCGTGCTGCTATTCCACGGTAGCGACCTTCTCGCCGAACGTTAACCCTTACATAACAACTGAAGAAGAAAACCATTTGCACAGTAGAAAATGCAGTGTTAACCCCAACACTTACGTACTGTGGAGAGTATTTGGGGACCAAATGTACTCTAGAAAATGTTAAATCAACTCAAAGTGTTGAATAAACACTGTCAAATGTACTATGTATGATCATCATCTCAAGGGGGAAAAAATATGCAATCATGTGAGGCAGGAACAGTGTTGCCAGATGGGAAATGCTTTTGGGAGGAAAGACACGAATCAAATAGTTGTTTTCATGCAACTGCTGTTAAGTAACTGAAATTACCCTGAAATTATCGTAGCCTACATTGCGTGTTGTTGATCCTACAGAGAATAAAAGTATGCTACAAAAGTATGCTACAAATATGATAATTATTAGAGATGCACCGGAGCCTGATTTTTAGGATCCTGCCAGATACCGGATCCACTGCTTAAGATCCTGCCGGATCCGGAACCGGATACCGGATCCTACGAAAGGGTTGAAACACATAGCCTACTCGCACATGTGGGCCCTTTTTATTACGTTGGTTCAAACTATTTTTTAGACTCATTGGCTTACTGCCACACTGCCTGCACTGGCCGCTTCCAAAGTTCTTTCACCCCATGCAGCAATTGGGGTTGTGAAAGACTGACTGAAAAACCTAGGCTAGAGATGCACCAGATCCTGATTTTTAGGTAACTGCCGGATACCGGATCCACTGCTTAAGATCCTGCCGGATCCGGATCCTGTGAAAAACCCTATTATCCTGCCGGAACCGGATCTTGGATCCTGTGCATCTCTAATTATTGACATCTGTCAACACTGGGCAGGCAGCTTACTTTGAGATTGCTCGTTGGATCTGTTGGTTCTCCTCCTCCTGCAGCCTCCAGAGGACACTCTCCAGAATGGGCAGCTCCAAGTTCAGGTACTGGGCCACCTGACAAGCCAAATTATTCACACAAATTAGAAATAATATACTGTAATATGAACATCATGTGTGTGTGTGTGTCTGTGTCTGTGTGTGTGTCTGTGTGTGTGTGTGTCTGTGTGTGTGTGTGTCTGTGTGTGTGTGTGTGTGTGTGTGTGTGTGTGTGTGTGTGTGTGTGTGTGTGTGTGTGTACGTGCGCACTTGGCCAACGAATAAAAAAAAGATTGTGCAGTGGAGAACTGAAGAGGAGTGCTGAGTCAAAGGCTATGTCTCAAATGACACACTTTTGTCAGTGCACTGATAGTCAGACTGAGGTCTTCAGTGCACAGTGTCGTGGAAAATTTGAGCACTATGCACTGTGCCCTCACTGGAAGTGACGGCTGAGCATGGCATTAGCTCGCCAAAATATCAGTTGGCTACTGTTTACAATGTACAGCGTCTGGTGCTTGTATTTCCATTTCCTTCACCCCAGAGGACAGCAATCACACATACAGTACTTTGGTTGGAATGAAAAGGTTGGTGTCCCATCAACATTACTTACAGAACTAGCGTGAGCGCCCTAGGCACTGAAAAACAGTGCCCGAAGTGCACAAGTGCGTGATTTGAGACACAGCCAGAGACATTTTACATTCTACTCTACTGTATTTCCTCTGGTTCTGGTTAGCTGAGTGCTGAGTGCTATTTGTTCTATAAAGCGTCTCTGGATTCTGATTAGCTGAGTGCTGAGTGCTATTTGTTCTGTAAAGCGTCTCTGGGTTCTCGTTAGCTGAGTGCTATTTGTTCTGTAAAGCGTCTCTGGGTTCTCGTTAGCTGAGTGTACTGCTACTCACATCATTGCTGACTTCCTGTTCATCCGTATCCATCAGGAAGACTCTCATGATGTTCTCTGAGGGACCCTGGAGGATCCGCTCCAACAAAGGCAGCTCAGCAGACGCCAACTTCCTCCGCTCTGTACCGTGTGTAGCATGGAATAGAATAGAATAGAATAGAATAGAATAGAATAGAATAGGGCAAATTAGAGGCCAATGGCATATACTTGGATAAAGTGAAATAGAACAGAACAAAAAGCTGAATTTGGTGTCATGAATCAAGTCAAGTGAAATCAAAGTTTATTTGTACCGCACTTTTAAAACAACAAGGAATTTTAGGGAATTTTAAAGAAGATGGCCTATTGGTTCACCTTCAATATATACCTGTACAATGGACTGAGTTAAGTAGGATATAGTACGAAAATTGTGTGTATGTGTGGGAGGCCAGTTTAAGCCAAACAATGCCCAGGCAGCTTACTGGTTCCATTCCATTCCATGTTGTAGCTTCCCCTTCTCAAGATCTGTCTCTGGAAATCGAAAGGTTGCCATGAGGATAGAACTAACTCACCCCCACTTTGATGGATGCAGTAGAGGGCAAATTCATTCGGGTCATTCTCTATCTGAGAACAGAGACCAAGAAAGGGATTAAACACTGAGACAACAAGGTTACTTATTTGTCACATGAATACATACGTAGAAATAATGTGAATTTATGAGATGCAAACAAATTCACGCTGGTACTATGTATGAGAGAGAGAGAGAGAGAGAGAGAGAGACGTTGTATGTTGCTGGATCTCAATCCAGCGATTTTTGACCTACAATTCGATACACCCCACGATTTCTGAAATGTTTCTCCATTAACGTTTGGAAACACTATCACATTAAATCATAAGGTTGTTTTCAGGACTAATGGGTAACAAAACTTTGAAAGGGTGCATCACGATACTGCCTCCTTGTATCATGATACAGTATCGTGACTCTGAGTATCAAGATTTCTCGGTTCAATACAATATCTTTACAGCCCTAGTGTTCATGTTTCAGTGTGTGTAGGGTGATCATCTGTATGGACTTCGTCCGGACAACCCCGCCCCTTAACTATCTAACCTACCATCCTCGCGCAGTATCCGTGGCTTCAACTGCTTCGTGTCACTCCCCAACTTCGTGTCATTCTAAACAGTAGACTGAAATCAGGAACCTGCGCTGCCATCTTACCTCGACTAACTCAGCTGCCAAAAACAGTTTTAGTTGTAAAACAATATGTTTTGGGAAGGATTTTCACATTTCATTACACCTACATTCCCACTCCGATGAAAGAGTCAGCAGTACCACTAATTTTACATTGTATCAGAGACGGTAGAGTATACTACGATAGACAATCCCTTCATTGTAGTCTGTATTTATTTCATCAATTATTTTTTTTTACACGTATTGGGAAGTCATGCATGCATGCATGTGTATTATAGCCTACAATTTATGTGATGTACTTTACTCAAAGTTAAGGTCAGGAGTGTGTTTATCAGCGGTGTTTTAAAACGAGAGGCGACCGCTTCTGTCAGCATTTTTCCCCCTGCAGACCCTTGGATAACCATAGCAACAACAGAAGCTCATAATACAGACAGAGAACACCCGTGCAGAAAGACGCTCTTTACCCTGGTTACAAAGTTGTGAGAGCCCTCGTTGTAAATACATTTAGCGGACAAACTTGCTTGCACTATGCGTTGCCAGTACAGTTCATTTGTTGTGCCAAGTCTGGATTAAAATCTGGAGTAACATGGCGGCCGCAGATATCGGAAACACGACCGACTGTCAATCTAGTTTGTGTCAATGACGTTGCCTCGCATCTCGAGGCCATAAGCACAAGGCGAGGAGGAGAGGAAAGACAAAGAGAGGGACACACGTCGTAAAAACGGACCGATGGCCACCCTATGTGTGTGGCGTATTAGCTACACACTGAAACATAGTGTCCGAAGTGCACAAGTGCACCATTTGAGGTCCGGCATGTGTCTGTGCTGTCTGGTTGTTAACCTTAAACTTGTTGAGAAGCTGACGGATGACCTCGTGTGTCGTCATGCTGCTGTTGATTCGTACGTTGGTGGTTGTACCATAGGATGGGGTGAAGATGGACGTCTACTCAACCGATCAAAGCAGCGGAGACAAGCAGACACGGTAACACTTTATAATAATGTCTCCTTAGTAAAGACTTAGTAAATAATTTACTGGTGATGAACGAAACATTAACAAATGTTTTTATCATTAACTAAGTTTTATTAATGCTTTATAAAATATCTACAAATGATATATACAAGATTTTATGTACCTTATAACAGAGTATTTTATTCATTTACAAGCAATTTGTAAATGTTTGATAAATATAAGATATTAACATAACATTTCCTAGTCATTTACAAACATTTGTTAACATTTTCTAGTCATTTACAAATATTTGTTAACATTTCCTAGTCATTTACAAACATTTGTTCATCAATAGTTAATTATTTATTAAGTCATTATAATGCTTTTTTGCATCCATTATTATAAAGTGTTACCGAAGACACTACCGTCAGTCAGTGCTTTCTTTAGAGTTAGGTACAGCTTGTAAATAAATGATACAGTATGTACAGTAAACGAAACAGTATAGGTCAGGTGTGCACTTCTCGAAAGCGTAGTTGTCAGCCAGCTAGCAACTTCTGTAGTTGTCAATGGGAAATTGCATTGCAAACAACAAAGTAGGTAACGTGGTTAGCAACTATGGTTTCGAGAAATGCACCCCAGATGTAGTTATGAAACATACAGCAGGCCTTTTCTCTCACATCTATCTCTGACAACTGACCAATCCAATCGCCACATCCATTTTGGCTGATGTTTTAGTTGTCGTGGTGGTTGATCATGTACGTGTACTTGAAAAGGTCACTGACCTTGTAGTTGTAAAAGTGTCCGTTGATGGAGAAGCGGTGTTGCTGGGCGCGCTGTCGCTCGGCAGCCGTCCTGCTCTTGACCCTCTTCTTGACGAGCGAGGCGTCGCTGAGGCTGCGGATGAGCAGGAGGTCCTCCTCTGCGTCCAGCATGGCTTTGGGCCGCGGCGATCGCATGGTGCTGCTACTGTAGCTGCTCAGTACTATGGGGAGAGGAGGAGGGGCAAGGGTTAACAGTTGACCTTTGACCTCTGAGGGTCTCCTCTGCGTCCAGCATGGCCTTGGGCCGCGGCGATCGCATGGTGCTGCTACAGTAGTTGCTCAGTACTATGGGGAGAGGAGGAGAGGAGGAGAGGTAAGGGTTGACCTTTGACCTCTGAGGTCCTCCTCCACCTCCACCATGTCTTTGGGGCGCGGCAATCGCATGGTGCTGCTACTGTAGCTGCTCAATACTATGGGGAGAGGAGGAGAGGTAAGGGTTGACCTTTGACCTCTGAGGTCCTCCTCCACCTCCACCATGTCTTTGGGGCGTGGTGCCCGCATGGTGCTCCTACTGTATTTGTTCAGTACTATGGGGAGAGGAGGAGGGGCAAGGGTTAACAGTTGACCTTTGACCTCTGAGGGTCTCCTCTGCGTCCAGCATGGCCTTGGGCCGCGGCGATCGCATGGTGCTGCTACAGTAGTTGCTCAGTACTATGGGGAGAGAGGAGGAGAGGAAAGGGTTAACAGTTGACCTTTGACCTCTGAGGGTCTCCTCTGCGTCCAGCATGGCCTTGGGCCGCGGCGATCGCATGGTGCTGCTACTGTAGTTGCTCAGTACTATGGGGAGAGGAGGAGGGGCAAGGGTTAACTGTTGACCTTTGACCTCTGACCTTTGAGGTCCTCCTCCTCTGCGTCCACCATGTCTTAGGGGCGCGGCGATCGCACAGTGCTTGCATGCATACTGCAGTAACGAGCGTAGGCCAGTCCTTCATGTGGGAAAATGTATGGAATGGAAAGGGGAACCCATGCTAAATACATTGCTACTGCCATTTCCAGTCACAAATATTATCAACAAAACATTCCTGGTAAGCACTATGACTGTTGTTTAACAATAGGCTGTATTGACAAATCGTTCAGGTGTGTAGTTTTACAGCAGGTTAGAAGATTTCAACCTGTACTCGCTAGCATCGTGCTAATGTTTATGGGTTTGGCCCCATAAAAATTGAGCTTTGTGACAGAGTATATAATAATCTAGTGGCGCAAAATAATCGAAACGCTACTCAAATGGGGTCTTATTATTTCTAGCTTCGAACTGAATATTAATATTTCAGGACAAAAAATTATAAAAAATCACAAAAATTATAATGGTAAAAAACTCCATTGACACCCATTCATTTTGCACTGTCCCGTGGTTAGGGTTAGCCAGTTGTGGCTAGTAGCAAGTTCCGTGAGTGAACAGCCCCTGGCATAGGTAAGGGTTGACCTTTGACCTCTGACCTCTGAGGGCCTCCGGCGTTCGCATGGTGCTGCAACATTATTTGCTCAGTACTACCCTACTAACAATTTTTAGTTCTAAGAAGGTTCCTGGAACACAAGCCCTTGGTTCCAGTTTAGTTCTGGGTACGTCCCCAAAGAGTCATGTTTGGTTATTTTTCAGTTCTCACTTGGTTGGCAGGAAAGTTTAATTTTCATTCCTAGAATGTTATATGTGTAGTTCCCATTCCGTTCCCTTATTGTTCTCTCACCGTCACTTTATTCCTGTTCAAGTCATGTTTCTTCCCTTGCTGTTCCCATATGGTTCCCTTAACCTTGTTGGTTACATATTTGGTTCCTTAGACATGCTCCTGATGTTCCCACAACCTTGTTTATTATTGTGAATGTGTTTTGGTCCTGCCTCACTATCTCTCACCATAGTTGAGGTACCCTGATCATGGTACTTAAGCACCTCCCATCCTCCACCATGACTGAAACACCCTGCGCCTGGCATCAGGTTGCCACACTGCTATCTGAAGATAATGTTTAAAGTTGCTAGAAACATGTATGATATATAATTTATCCATCAGTGTATGCCGTACTGTACCACAATGGGAGAGAAATATCTGTTGAGCATGCATGAACACAATCTAGTGGGGATTAATACCAAATAAATCCTTAATGAAGTTAAAAGAACCATATCATCTACATCAAGTGCACGATTGAGCAAGCAATGTAACATGTGCTGTTATTGACTAGCTCACAAAGCAAGGCACAAGATGTAGCTAACAAATGCCATAAGCCAAAAGCGCTATTAGCTTGCTTGCAAAGCAGGTAAACAAGCGCTATGCTGTGCCATGCTGACCAGCCAGCAGGCAAATAACTAAAGCACTCTGACAGTCCAGGTTTATATACAGGCTCAAGAGTACCATGTGACCAGATTGATTAGGAGTTTTTCAGGTGCAAGCAATTGAGTCATGATATACCAGCCCTAAGTAATTAAGTTTGGCCAGGCGCTGATGGACAGATTGGTTGTGAGGGGCCTGCTTGTTACCGGCAAAGGTGTAACAAGTTCTCAGGTTATTTCTTTCACTCGCCACATCTTTTGTGTGATGTTGTGTTCACAGCCAAACCTTAAATCAACCCAACCAAGTTGAGTTAAATGAATGTAATGGAATAGAAAAAAATAGATTGTGTACATGATTAAATCTGGAGGAAATACTGTTACTATTATGTAGATGTACATGATTTAATCGGGTGGACAGTCATCATTGCTTATGCTCTGAACAACACAGTATAAACAAAGTTGGGGGAACATCAGGAGCACGTCTAGGGAACCAGACGTGACCAGACCTATAATGTAACCATCAAGGTTATGGGAACCATATGGGAACGATGAGGGAACAAACATGAAAAGCAATAAAGTTACGGTGAGAGAACGGCAAGGGAATGGAATAGGAACCACACATATATCGTTCTGGGAACTTAAATTAAACTTTCCTGGCAACCCAGTGAGAACCGAAACAGAACCAAAAATGACGTATCCGAAACGTATCCAGAACCGAACCGGAACCAATGGCAGCTTGGTTTTTACTGTAACCAAAGAGAACGTTTCTAAGTGGTAGATTTTGGTTTGGTAATAACCCCAACCTTTAGAGAACCAAAAGTCAAACGTTCTCTTTATGTTCTCTGTTACTAGGGTATGGGAGAGGAGGAGAGGCAAGGGTTAACTGTTGACCTTTGACCTCTGAGGTCCTCCTCTGCGTCCAGCATGGCCTTGCGCCGCGGCAATCACATGGTGCAGCTACTGTATTTGCTCAGTGCTATGGGGAGAGGAGGAGAGGTAAGGGTTGACCTTTGACCTCTGAGGTCCTCTGAGATCCTCCTTCTCGGCGTCCAGCATGGCTTTGGGCCGCGGCGATCGCATGGTGCTCCTACTGTATTTGTTCAGTACTATAGGGAGAGGAGGAGAGGAAAGGGTTAACAGTTGACCTTTGACCTCTGAGGTCCTCCTCTGCGTCCAGCATGGCTTTGGGCCGCGGCGAACGCATGGTGCTGCTACTATAGCTGCCTGAGGAAAGGATTTACCGTTGACCCCTGACCTCAAGTCCTCCTCGGCCTCCATCACGGGTTTAGGCCTTGGCAACTGCTCAGTACTATGGAAGGGTTAAGTGTTGAACCCTGACCTCTGAGTTCGTCACTCGCCTTTCTATGGCTTTCAGCTTTTCTGATTATTGTCACTCCTCCAAAGTATTAATCTGCGAATTCAACTGTGTTTCAGAGCACACTGTCAACATGATCAAGTCAGCGTCCGCAGTTATGCCATACTGAGTGGGCCTCACCTCGCGTGATGACAGGGGGATACTTAGTCGGCCTCACCGCGCGTGATGACAGGGGGATACTTAGTCGGCCTCACCGCGCGTGATGACAGGAGAATACTGAGTGGGCCTCACCGCACATGATGACAGGGGGATACTGAGTGGGCCTCACCTCGCGTGATGACAGGGGGATACTGAATGGGCCTCTCTCACCTTGTGTGATGACAGGGGATGCCGTACTGAGTGGGCCTCACCTCGCGTGATGACAGGGGGATGCTGAGTGGGCTTCACCTCGCGTGATGACAGGGGATGCCGTACTGAGTGGGCCTCACCTCGCGTGATGACAGGGGATGCCGTACTGATTGGGCCTCACCTCGCGTGATGACAGGGCCGTACTGAGTGGGCCTCACCTTGCGTGATGACAGGGGGATACTGAGTGGGCCTCACCTCGCGTGTTGACAGGGGATGCCGTACTGAGTGGGCCTCACCTTGCGTGACGACAGGGGGATCCTGAATGGGCCTCACCTCGCGTGATGACAGGGGGATACTGAGTGGGCCTCACCTCGCGTGATGACAGGGGATGCCGTACTGAGTGAGCCTCACCTCGCGTGATGACAGGGGGATACTGAGTGGGCCTCACCTCGCGTGATGACAGGGGGACACTGAGTGGGCCTCTCTCACCTCGCGTGACGACAGGGGAGCCATACTGAGTGGGCCTCACCTCGCGTGATGACAGGGGGATACTGAGTGGGCCTCACCTCGCGTGATGACAGGGGATGCCGTACAGAGTGGGCCTCACCTCGCGTGATGACAGGGGGATACTGAGTGGGCCTCTCTCACCTCGCGTGATGACAGGGGATGCCGTACTGAGTGGGCCTCACCTCGCGTGATGACAGGGGGATGCTGAGTGGGCTTCACCTCGCGTGATGACAGGGGATGCCGTACTGAGTGGGCCTCACCTCGCGTGATGACAGGGGATAGCGTACTGAGTGGGCCTCACCTCGCGTGACGACAGGGGATACTGAGTGGGCCTCACCTCGTGTGATGACAGGGGGATACTGAGTGGGCCTCACCTCGCGTGACGACAGGGGATGCCATACTGAGTGGGCCTCACCTCGCGTGATGACAGGGGGATACTTAGTCGGCCTCACCGCGCGTGATGACAGGAGAATACTGAGTGGGCCTCACCGCACATGATGACAGGGGGATACTGAGTGGGCCTCACCTCGCGTGATGACAGGGGGATCCTCGAGGATGTTGGGTTTGCTCTCCTCCAGCTCATCTATGCGCAGAAGATCGTCATATTCCCCCCAGCGCGTCATGCCTCTGCGGACACCAAACGCCATCTCAGGGGGTTACCAAAATCAACTCCAATGCAAAAGCAGTGTTTTACAACAGGCGCCTTTACTCTGTGTTTACCTATTGACCAAGTCAAAAGCTGACTAAACGTATGTGCTGTATGTAAGTGTAAACATGGTTTTACGAGAGGACACAGTGATACTGAGAGGAGAGTTATGGCGACTTTAGTATCAGTTCCTCTAACCCAGGGGTTCCCAACCTTTTCCAACGTGGGGCCCACTCCAAATTGTCACAAATATTCAGGGCCCACTTCTGACCCAATAAAGAATAAAACTCAAATAAATCAATAGCAACACACACCAAAATATGATTATAATTTGTAGAAAATTACTTCAAGGCCCAGTAGAAATACCTTCAGAGCCCACCAGTGGGCCCCGGCCCATAGGTTGAAAATCACTGCTCTAACCTCTTGTTTCCGAGGGGACTAACGGGGGAGTCCAGAGGGGACTGTGGAGAGGAGTGGAGTGGTGAGGGCGATGGCGATGGCGAGGGCGACGGGGAAGAGAGACTCTGCTTGTCGTCCTGGATCATCAGGCGGATGGGCCTCTTCACCCCCCATGACACCACCAGGAAACCCTCCACCCTCACCTCACCACCAGCACTCTGGAAACAACAGCACAGGGGTAATAATACTACTACTACTGCTACTACTAATAATAATAATAGTAATAATAATAACTTGGTTTTATATAGCGCCTTTCAAGTAACCCAAGGTCGCTTTACAAAAGGAGAGTGAGCAGGGGAATAGAGAGAGAGAGGAGAGGAGGGGGGGTAGAGGTGGGGTTGGGGCAGGGTGGTTAAGGACCATAGGCCTCAGTGAATACATTTCTGGAAACCATAGCTGCCTACTACAGTACATTAGCTACTTTGCTGTTTGCAATGCAGTTTCTCATTGCCAACTACCCAAGTTGCTAACAGGCTAACAACTATGCTTTCGAGAAATGCACCACCAGGAACCCCTCCACCTTCACCTCACCACCAGCGCTCTGGAAACAGCAGACAGCAACTGGCAGCGTGTTGGAGGGGTAACTTTCTGATTTATATTCTGTGTAAAAAAATGTGCATTCTTTGGATTTTGACCACTGGCAAGAATGATGACGTTTTAACCTCTCATTCTTCCTCCGAAACGTCATCATGCTTGCCAGTGAATGAATAAAAAGAAAAAAATTACTTAAAGAAGAACAAATCCAAAGGAGTGTGCAAACTTTTTTCCACAAAACATTACTTTTTTGTTCAGCACCAAAGGGATTGAGCCCAAGTAACTCTACAAATGAACTTTCTAATTTATAACAATTCAAAACCATCTCTCTTGTCTCTTTGTACTAGCATGAGGTGCAATTCACGGCAGCATCATTGCTAACTAAGTTAGTAACTTCGATAGCAATGCAATTTCCCGTAGACAACCTACCAAATTGCCGACTGGTAAGTAACAACCCTTTTATGAAACAGGGTCATGGCTGACAGTATAATGCCCAAAGCTGTTATGGATTTATCATGTTGTGGGACTAAAAATAAAGGATAATTTTCTGTGCTTGCAGGGCCGTAACGAGACATTTTCAAATACCAAGGTCAAATACTGTGTGCTGTACAGCATACTGTACATTTTGAATACTGAAACTCTTCAGTCAAACTCTTCAGTTAGTTTTCATTAATACTGAGGACATGACCTCTGTGTCCTCAATGGTAGTTATGGCCATGTGTGGTTGTCTGCCTCCGCTGAGGAGGATTTCAAGATGGCTTATGAATATGGAAGTTAAACCTCCCTCCATGCACACAAATATAAAAGGCGAAGGTGGTTTGATGGTGATGATAAACATGAACAGGAAATGTCTGTGAATGTCCAACACAAGTTTTCGACACCTAAAAAAGTAACACCATGAAGCTCAAAGTCTTTAAGTAGTTAACTGTCATAGGATAGCCCAGTGTTGCCAGATGTATCGTATTTGTACCATAATTTTGTCAATTTTGTCCTCTGAACGATAAAAAAAACATGTTGTACGATAATTTCAAAGTTGTCTTTCAGTTCATTTAGATGCCATGAAACAACAATTTGGGTCCTCTATCATAATTTCCTCCCAAAAAGCCCCCAAAAACGATAATTTTGAGGTTTTGGTGCGATAATTCAGCATTTTCCTTCTGGCAGCACTGGGACAGCCTTTGATTGAATGACAGCCTACCTCATGATAATGCAGATGGAGGTGGGGTTTATCCCTCAGGAAGCAGTTGTACGTGTTCAGCAGGGACAGGAATTCAGCCCTAAATGGATGGATATGGGAATGGATAGCGAGTTAAAACATGCAATACACATCTAGCTTTGTTTTACCATCCCTCTCGTGCTAGTACAAGGGGACAGGAATAGGCTAATACAAATCGACAATATGCTGCAGTGGCCTATTGAGCTGGTTTAATCCGCTGCATAAATGAGTGTTTGATATCTGGAGGCCTAACGGAGACATAGATTTGGGTAGAGCAGCGTTGCAACTGTCACTGATTTAAAATAAATAATAATAAATCAAAATGAGTAATTTTGTTAGGTTTATGAGGTATTAGGATTAATTATGGGGCAGCCGTGGCTAATTGACCCGCACCCCTCCACTGCCTAACTGCACATGCTGAGGTCCCCTTGAATAAGGCACATAACCCCATACTGCTCCAGGGACTGTAACCAGTAGCCTTTAAATAACTGTATGTCGCTTTGGGAGAATATCAAAAATCTGTTAAATGTATTATACATGTAATGTGATAAAATGATTACTTGGGGCATGGTTACCTGGAGAAAGCCCTCCCATCGCCAATGGAGATGACAGAGGCAGGTCTAGGTGTTTCCATTGCCACCATCCACCAGATCTGTAGAACAACAACATTAAGTAGGTTTCAGCACTCTGTCTGTATATTTAAGTGACTAAAATGAATCACCTGCATGAAGAATTTCAATTCAGAATTGATTAGGCTGTAGATCCCTTTCAAAACGCTACATATTAAAAATATTTTAAAAACTCAAAACAAAAAAAAAACATTCAAAACGTATGTGTTCCCATTGTGATTCTCAGTTAGGCCCTACTATCAGAATCACTATTTTGTTGTTTGAATTGGGTAAGGATCTGATGACATTACATGTAACCTCGTCTCAGTAAACCGAAATTATGTTGAAATCAAAACTGAAGGCTATAGGTATGCAATATACAGCACATTGGAATCCTGCATATTGCAACCCTGAACAAAACTAACTGAATGGTCTGTCCAATGTCAGGTGGCTGCCTGGGCATGCAAGCTGTCACGATGAAACATCTGTGTTAGTATTTCAAGAAGGTCTCCCCCTGCAGGACAAACTGTAGACTCTCAGGACAAACTGTGGCACTCGTAAGCAGTGCGGTACTTATTCAAGGCAACAAAAAGCATGAATCCAAACCAGAGGGCCACAGTTTTCTCTCTTTCTTTTAACATTTTACCCTCAGGCCAGAAAGGGGCCCCTGCAGGTCTGCCAACCTTGATGCTGAAGGCATTGGAGAAAACTGTGTTGTGTAAAAATTTGTTATAGAAATACATTGTACAATGTTCTCTGCAGTGAATGTTGTTTAGACAAGCCCAGGCTATCAACATACACGTCTTCCTATCTTTATTATTCATTGGATTAATGTGCATTATCAGGAAATCATCAGAGTAGAGTAGAGTAGAGTATCGTTTATTGATCCCAGGGGGAAATTAAGATGTCAAGTAGCATACACACATAAATAAAGACATTGCGCACAAGACATGTCATATCACACACATATTACACATAAAATAAACATATATACCTCACTGTTGCATACATTTTGCCAAGGCATCTCTCTCTCCCTCACACACACACACACACACACCAAAATATAAAGTATAAAGTGTTCACAGTGTTAACATGTGCCTTAGCCAAGTGGCATATACAGTAGAAGCCAAGACAAGGTGGCCATAAAGTGTCCAGGAGTGTCCATAGTCTCTCTGCCTAGTACAATGTCCATTGTATTCCTTGGAAAAAGGAATCATGCATGAGTATGGTGCATTTTCAAACTACAATGCATTAAATGCAGTTGCCAATCTCTCTCTTTTTTGCCTTGGCGTCCCATTAGAGTATAGACCCCTGAGGCAGGTCGGTCTCATGAGTCTGTTTTCCTCTCAGAAACCATCTTGACACAGGATGCACAATGTGCTTTGGCATTTAACCTGATGAGCTACGTCCCTCTCACTTTTCTCTCTCATTCTTCTTCTTAGATAGGCCTACTGTAACAGTGCCCCTCTTGTCTTATTCTCCACTCTCTTTCCCCAATCGATTTCTTGCAGACTCTCTCTTTCCTTTCAGTCTAGTTCTCTCTCTTTTACGGTGTCGTGTGTGTGTATTCTGTCATGCCTGAACGTGTGTAGTTCCCTCCCTCACACTACCAGCTGAGTCTCTTGTGTCAACAAGTCTTGAGTCAACATCTCCTTTGCACCTTCCTGCCCTGTACTCTGGCCCCACCTACTGACAGCTACATATTCAGGAGCAGGAACCAAATACAGTGTGTGCATTCCAATATGCACATTCATGTCCTCCACTTGTGCTTGTGGCCTCGCCCCGCCTCCCGGCCCCGCCTCCGTGGAGAAAACGATAAAGATTCCCAGCTGTCAGCCTAGCCACAACAACATTTGGGGGACTGTTTTTCATTCACCCTCCCAATTGCAAGATATATTTAATAATATATTTTCTGTCATCACTGACATCATCATGAGGTCACAAGTATACAAGGGAGGACAGACGTCCACATATTGGAATGCAACCTGTGTATCCCTCTACATGCCTCCCTGCATCAAACACGGCGTTTCTCTGACTGCACTTGAAAAACCACAAGGTTCTCAACACAATGCATAACCTGAGGCAGCAGCTGTGCTTGCAAACAGAGCTGTGGTGAGCCAACACCCTCGTCTACACAAAAGAGGAAGAGAATGACAGGCAATTTACAAGGGCCCTTTGAATCCCAAGGCTAGGGAATGGCTTCACAGGTGAAGTATAGATCACTCCCTAATCGTCTGCATTCACGTTAAGCCAGCAAAGGGACTATGAAAGTCTGTTGCTAACCACAGCCCGCTCCGTACGTTGCACTGTGCTTGTTCAGGACTCCTGGGACTGTCAAAGAAGCCTAGACACTGATTTAAGTTAAATCGAAGTTAAAAGTTAAAACGAAAGCAAAAACAAAGATTCAACCCACCTGCTTGAGAAAACGTTGAGAAACTCTGGGACTCTGAGACGGCCCCTTCGCTTTTACATTTCTCTCACAGAGCTGGTGGAAATCCTGGCGTGTGCTTGAGAGAGACAAACCCCAGAAAGCAAATGACAGGTAGTAGTAGTAGTAGTAGTAGTAGTAGTAATAGTGGAGACTGAGAGCATGCTACTGCTAAGGTACACTCCGAGGTGAAGCCGTAACATGTAACATGACTAACCTGCACTGATTCACCTTTAGTCGGAGCACGCAGGAATGGCTGGGCTTGCCTCAACACACTGGCAAACACACCCACTGCTCTCTGAACCACAAACACACACCTGGCTCACACACACACACACACCTGGCTCACACACTCACACACACACACACACACACACACACACACACACACACACACACACACACACACACACACACACACACACACACACACACACACACACACACACACACACACAGGTGAGCTGGAGGTAGCCGAGGATATCTTAACTATTTCCAGCCCAGAGAGGAGTCTACCAGGTAATAGACAGGGAACCGCGTCCATATGCATTACAGAACAGGACTGGGCCCAAAAAAGACCTTGACCCTCTCCTCTAAATTGTGGGTCTGTCTCTAAGAAAATGCAGCACAGTACAGGACAGGAAAATGTTGTTGACTATGATTATGTCTTCGTTTGTAAGTCGCTTTGGTTGTAAAGCGTCTGCCAAATGCAATGTAATGTAATTTAACCCATTGTGTCCTGGAGACACATATATAGGTTTTTCAGGATTTTGAGATTTTAGCTGTTTTATTAGCTATGTGGGTATGTTAGAGCTGAATGAACACATTACAATGCAGGGGGGGGGGGTTAAATGTAACTCATTTCATGTTTGTATGTGCTTCAGAAGCTGAAGCCTGACCCAAAAAGGGCTTAGGACAAAATGGGTTAAAGGAAAAGAATCATCATCTGTGGACCATGGGCCCACAGGGAATTGCCTTGTATGCCAGATTTCCAGTCCAGGCCTGATACAGGAATCACAGTAAAATGCATTTCATTCCATGGATATAGCCTATAGCAAAACACTTGTCCTAGGTTCAGTCTAATCAAACACATGATCATATAATTTAAATCCTTCAAACAAAGTCATTATCACCCAACCAATACGTGTGTGTGTGTGCCTGTAAATCTGTGCACATATACTCAAGCCGCTGTTTGTCCCTTTCTTTCTTTCTTTCTTTCTTTCTTTCTTTCTTTCTTTCTTTCTTTCTTTCTTTCTTTCTTTCTTTCTTTCTTTCTTTCTTTCTTTCTTTCTTTCTTTCTGTCTTTCTGTCTTTTCTTTCTTACACCTTGGTGCCCTGTAAGGCATCTTGTGCGTAAGCACAGCTTGGCCTCTGCTCTTTCAAGTCTCCTTTGATATACAGTACAGTATGGGTCTGGTCATCACCCAGTCACGCAGAGCTTTTATGCTGTGTGCAACAGCTGAGCATTGCAGTGCTGGGCCGGCCAGTACTCTGCTACGCTTCTCTTTCTATCACACACATGCAGGGGTGGAGCAGGGGGGGGGGGGGGCATAGGGGCCAGAAACCCCAGGCCTCACCACTAAGGGGGGCCCCCTCCTACCAATGGCTTTGGATTTCTAAACACCTCAGAGGCCCCATTTGCGATATTTCAGTATTTTTTAAGTAGTTCAGTATTATGCTAAACAGCAAAGTTAGTGTAAAATGCCTTTATTGCCGGTATTTTTTAATCATTAGGTGTGAGGGGGGCCTCTGACACATCTCTCCCCCCCCCCGTCACAAAACCAGTGCTCCGCCCCTGCACACATGGGCTGCACTGAACTGGGATGTAAAATCAGGACGGGCATCGTTAGTCAAGACCAGTCCTCTAGGCATTGAGAGAGACAATGAAGCCTGTGACAACATTTTTGAAGTCATCTATTGTAGGCTATTTTGGCCGCAATAGCCAAAATGAATATTTAAATCTGACTCAGAGAGGTCAGCTATAGCGACATGTGGACTGATACCACTACACTGTACATTGAGGGGAAGAGCCAAAATCATCCTCAGTCCACCGGGCACATGCCCTGTATGGCCAATCCAGCCATGCACATGTAGAACAGCTGACTGGTGCAGCGGCCGACCAGTATGCTATATCTCGTGTTGGTGCACAGTAAGCTAAATGTTGCAATGTTAATTCAACACTTCAACACATTTAAGTCCAAATGATGTCAAATCAACTGTCTAAGTGTTAAATGAGCACTGCATAATTGACTGCGTGGGCTGTTTTTTTAAGCCTGATTCTGAGGAATGGACGTATGGGCTCAAAATCCTTACTGACTGACTGGGAAAAAGTGGAGGTGAACTCAAAGGCTGATATAGCATATAATGCTTTAGATCAGTGGTTCTCAAACTTTTTGTGTGAAGTACCACCTACTGTAAGAAAATATTGATCTCTCTGACACCTTGACTAGAGTATCGCAACAAAGGCCTTCTATATTCACTTTTGCCAGTCAATACAGGAGAGGTTCATAACGGCATCAACAGCTGCGGTCACATTCAGTGCAAGTTTGTTTTTAAATTTCTTGCTTGCCTAGTACTATTCTGCATCATGTTTTCAGATTCATAAAGTTCAATATTGCAAAATGTGAGACCAAACATATTTTTGACTGCAATAACTTGATCAGACTTCAAATCAATGCACAAAAAATGAATTCTTCCAAGTACCACCAGAGAGCGTACCACAGTTTGAGCACCACTGCTTTAGATAAAACTGGACGACAATTGTTTTGTGGGCTTTTGCCTATTTTTGATTTCTTGGATGCATCCAAATGTATTGGAATACCTAGAGTGCAGTCCTTCAGACGTCGTTGGCATTCTGCTTATTAATTGTGCTGCTTTTCTTTTACCAAAACACTTGTTATCAGTTGTCAGATATGAACCTTTTCTATAGTTTTACACGGTGTGTATGGTGTGAGTAAATCAGTATGATAGCAAAAAAACAGAACTGACTCATCTCGCTTGGTTCCAATATGCAACTCACTCTCTGTAACAGGATGTGTCTGTTTCCCACATGGTAGCAGTTAGGATACATGCACACAAACACACACACACGCATGCACGCACGCACGCACACACGCACGCACGCACGCACACACACACACACACACACACACACACACACACACACACACACACACACACACACACACACGCACACGCACACGCACACACACACACACACACACACACACACAGATATTCCTGTCTCTTGAGGTTCAGGGACAGTGGAGAGACTGGTTGACTCTCGTCTCGATCCCCCTCCTTGTGTCCATGGCCGTAACTACCATTGAGGATACAAAAGTCATGTCCTCTGTATTTTTTTGGTAATGTAAAATATATCTATGATGAAAATTGATATAGTATGATCAACAATGATACATTTAGTGTGTATCTGCCACCCTCATTCATCCTCAAGGCAGTGATTAATGAAAACAAACTTTGAGTTTGACTGAAGTATTTGAAGCATTCTAAATGCATAGTATACAGTACAGCATGCAGTATTTGACCTCTGTATTTGAAAATGTCTGGTTACGGCCCTCCTTGTGTCCACACTCCAAGCCCTCTCTTATTGCCTCGGCCTGCCTCATGTCACAGCAGTCTGCTCTGTGGACTCTGACCCTCAATCGCATTGACCCGTGTTTCCCAACCTGGGGTGCGTGTACCACTCGGGGTACGCCAGCACACTCGGGGTACGTGGGGAAAGTGTAATGATAACAAATGTATGGGGAAATAGTCGGAGCCGTGGCCTAGTGGTCAGAGAGTTGGTCTTTCATTCTAAGGGTTGCAGGTTCAAATCCCCTCTGGCCTCTCCCTACATCTCCATCCGTGGCTGAAGTGTCCTTGAGCAAGGCACCTAACCCCACATTGCTCCAGGGACTGTAACCAATACCCTGACAAATAATAACTGTAAGTCGCTTTGAATAAATGAAAGCGTCAGCTAAGTGCAATGTAATGTAATGTAATGTAGTCAAATTAGGATAGAGGAAGAGATATAGAAGTATAAGTGAGGGGGTACACATGGCATGACGAGAAGGCTTAGGGGGTACGTAAGGCAATAAAGGTTGGGAAACACTGCCATAGATATACAGCCCTATCATACAGTAGAGTGCCTACAGTAGCCTATATACAGTATGCATATCAGGGCTTGACACTGGCACCTGCCAACCGGACAAATGCTGGTA
This sequence comes from Engraulis encrasicolus, assembly GCF_034702125.1. Taxonomy (NCBI): domain Eukaryota; kingdom Metazoa; phylum Chordata; class Actinopteri; order Clupeiformes; family Engraulidae; genus Engraulis; species Engraulis encrasicolus. Next base: position 959,858 of record NC_085867.1, read on the forward strand.
GAACTTGGCTGTGGCTAGTAGGTTGGTGGGGGGAGTAATCGACCAGTGCTCTCCCCCATCCTCCTCCATGACTGAGGTACCCTGAGCATGGTACCGTCCCACCACACTGCTCCCCATGGGGCGCCACTGAGGGCTGCCCCCTTGCACGGGTGAGGCATAAATGCAATTTCGTTGTGTGCAGTGTGCAGTGTTCACTTGTGTGCTGTGGAGTGCTGTGTCACAATGACAATGGGAGTTGGAGTTTCCCAATTGGAGTTTCCCAATGGGCTTTCACTAATACTTTCTCTGTCACTAGCCAATTTGGCTGCTAGCTTATTCCTTGGTATGACACATGGATCATAGTAGACTATATTCTTTTGTTTGCCCCTCGTGTATCAATTGTTTGTATTTAAGTTCAAGAAAAAGCTCAGTTTTTATTTGCTTGATATAGGCCTACTTCCATGTAGAAAGCTAAACATGTATCTTGCTGTAGCACCTCATCTTCTGAGGATAGACGTCACACCATCATGATGAAGTAATAAAATGTATATATATATATGAAATCTGTGGCTAGTGGAATACCTGAATGGCTATTGACTCGGGAAAGCCACTAGCCACAGTGAGTGACCGGTGAGTGAAAAAGTTAATGTCAAGCCCTGATGCACATGCTCAGTCGTCCCATTATCAAACTGCTAACACTTAACAATTACTAGCGTTTACTACCCATCTTCTCTTTTATGAAATTACATTACATTTCGCTCACATGATTTGGATGAATCCATGTATTTGGTTGCTGAATACTAATAATGATTTGAGCTGTGTGGTTAGGTGCCTTGTTCAAGGTCATTTCAGTCACGGTAGAGGCAGGTGTCGGACGTTGCACACATTCTGCCTACTGGTGCGAGTGAACAGGAATTTGATCTGGCAACCCTACTAGATCCCAAGGCAATTGGACCAAAAGTGAGACATGGCCTGAAAAGTTTGTGCTGGTCCAACATAATAACATCAGATGGCATAGACCTACACTATATACTGACAAGGAAAGCAAACAAGAGGTATAGGTCATTATAAAACAGGACCCCATACTTGAATGTGTCATTGGCTAAGTTTACATGAGACATTTAATTCAGAATAAACCTCATTTAACCAAATTAAAGCCATTGTTAACCAAATCAAGTCAAGTCAAGTCAAGTCAGCTTTTATTGTCACTTTCATCATATTATGCACAAGACATACAAGGAAAAATGAAATTACGTTTTCTCTCTATACCATGCCAGGACAAGACATATACAAAACTGACATTTTCAGACTGACATAAAGTGCAGACAGGACAGGTAGCCTACAGTGATGGACTGGTAACAATGGACAATAATAAAATAAATAGGGGCCTACAGTACAAATGAACATTTAACATTCGGCATTTAACATTCAACATGTAACATTCAACATGTAACAGATAAGATAAATAAAGAATGTAGACACTACAATAATAGAAATAATAACAGTGAAAGTAACAGTATAATAACAGTACAAGTGGTATGTTCCAGGAAATGGCAACTTAGTAGGATGCCAACGGGAAGTTGGCAATGTCACCAAAATACAAACCTCTTTTCCTAATTCTTGTTGTTGGAGTTCTTGTTGTGGCCAGTAGATGGAGGCAGAGAGACGTTGTAATGTGACACACCACCAGCCCACCGTAATAGAAAGCAGGAAAGCTGCGGATAGGGAAGACGGACGAAGGGGAGGAAGTTGACATGATGCCAATGGAAACAAACTGTCTGTGGCCCCAGCAATATGTTCCTAGAGTGAGAAAGTGATTTAGCATGTGTAAGACAATGGCCTGACCTCTCTGCATTCATTTCTATGGGAAACTGCAGTAAATCAAGCGGAAGGCAGATGTAACAAAACATTGTTATCTTTGAACAGAACGGTACACTAATGGGACTTAATAAATGTGTTTAGAACAGAGTTTTCTCAAAGTATGGTCTTTGGATCACTGGTGGTCTGCATGAGATAGCAGTGATCGTAGCGGTCCATGAGGCGCTGTGTTACTGTAAAATATTATTCTTAAATCTTTCACGCAGAGCCTCCATCTCAGCCTGTTGTTGACAAATGGTAATGACCATGACTTAGTATGTTAATTCAGACTCTTGGTAATGTCAAAGCAATATTGTAATGTAGTGTGAGCAAACACTTACTGGAATTTGCTGACGGTCCAATCTAGGAAAGGGTTTTTTTGTGGCTATAAAGTTTCTGTTTTATACTGAAATTGCTTTGTGATGTCCTTTTGGCCTTGTGATACCAATTGAATCTCCGGTGATGCATTGCGGCAGCATGAGATGGGTTCGCCAAATTGTCAGCAGTGTTGCCATATTGGGCTGTTTCTCTGCTTAGGATGGTCACCTGCAGGTAAAAAAGGGCATTTGGGTGGATTTACTGCTAATTCAATGCCATAGAAACCAATAAAATTTAGTTAAATTTGAGCGGGATTTAGTGCTTCCAGGCGGGTTTTGAATTTTTTGGGGGGGCTGGAAATCAGTCTGATCTGGCAACCCTGATTGTAAGGGTATTGGGTGGCATGGTTGTTAATAAAGAGGAAGAGGTCCTTGAAGGAGACTGTAGACATCCATCCGCATGTTCCATGACGGAACTTCCTGCTGTCAGCTGTGCACAGTGCGGAACTCGTCAAAAGATTTCGCTAATAATTGTATTAATGATGCATCTAGGCCCACATTTCTTCCCATCTACTGAACTGTCTGGCCTGGAATGAAATGCAACACTCTTTGACACTTGTTGTTAAATAACCTCTCTCTCTCTCTCTCTCTCTCTCTCTCTCTCTCTCTCTCTCTCTCTCTCTCTGTGTGTGTGTGTGTGTGCGCTCCTGCCTGCATGTGTCTGCTGTGTGGTGTGGCCTTGGTTATGTTTACAGGCTGGTAAACGTTGTTCCACTAAAACACTGTATGGTGACCAGCCTCATACCCTATACATGGGTTTGTCGTGTTTGTAAAGACGATGTTGTGAGGACACACATGTGAGCTAATGTTTTCGCCGACAGTGGTTTCCAACAATCAGAGGTTGAGTTGTGCGCAGCTAGTTTCGCTAGCAGTCAGGAGAAAACAGAAATTCAGAACTCAAGAAATTCATGTATACTTCATACAATTCAGACAATGCTAAATGCTACTGTGCTGTGCCTATGAGATCCAAAGAATGAGTCTCTCTCTTGCATTACGGCCATACATACACTATGTAAATGGCTGGAGATAGAGGCGATGGAGACAAACAAATGTGTGGGGGAAATGTCATTCCCTTCCTAAAATAAATCGCTGTGCTGCATGCAAGGCTGCGGGAGGCAGGCGACAGGTGGGACCGCACACAAAGGCTTCATGAAATGAACGCAGTTAGAGAAGGACTCCAAGAGTAAGGCTTTCGTTGCAAAACGGTGTATCCACCATTTTTGAGTTTTGCATTTTATTATTGGGAATGACTGTTCAGAGGTACTATCACCTCTGTGTGAATTCTTGCATTTCAAATATTTCGGGAACATACTTTTTAAGCCTATATAACATGCATTTTGCAATGCAATGCAATGGAATGCCCAATACAAAATGTCAATTTCCCAACATTCTACAAAATGGAGATACACCATTTTGCATATGAACCCTTCATTGTATAACCGTAGTGCAAATGATTTGAGATTTGAGAGAGAGAGAGAGAGAGAGAGAGAGAGAGAGAGAGAGAGAGAGAGAGAGAGAGAGATTGTAACTGTGCGTGTGACGGTAATCTTGAAACAATTTCACTTCTACTGTCAAGATCTAGCCTACTTCCTCTTTATGAACTTGGAACAGACGGCATGTCATGATAAACTCTCACAGCCTCCACAGACTTTTTACATTGAATTTCAGATCACATACAAGGACGAGAAAAATTCTTCAGATTCCAATTGTGTTTCTCATCATAGTGGTAGGACCTGCTGCCTGTTCCCATCTTTCAGAGAAGACACGACAGTATGGGGGGCAGACAGAGAGAGAGAGAGAGAGAGAGAGAGAGAGAGAGAGAGAGAGGGAGGGGGGGGGGGAGAGAGAGAGAGAGAGAGAGAGAGAGAGAGAGAGAGAGAGAGAGAGAGAGGGGGGGAGAGAGAGAGAGAGAGAGAGAGAGAGAGAGAGAGAGAGAGAGAGAGATTGTTAATTTGTGTGTATGGGGGGCAGACAGAGACACAGAGAGAGAGAGAGAGAGAGAGACATTGTTCATTTGTTTTCTTTTTTTCCTCTCCTGAACTTCCCTCCATCCCCCATGCAGGGAGGGCACCCAGGGGGTCTCTGGCGGCAGCTCCCCCAGCCCCATGCCTCATATCTCAGGCTGGATACGCAGCAGCTGCCCCTGTCCATCACACCGGCTGTACAGCAGCAACAAGTAGCGGCAGGAGATGGCTGGACGGGTCATGTGGCATGTAGGGCATTTTCCCAGTATGTTGTCAGTCCTACCGTGCCGATGCTTTTGAACTTGTTTGTTTGTCTGTTTTTATTTTATATAGGCCTATCAGTTACAACGTTAGGAGCTACATTTACATAGCGGACTATCATATCATAGTGTACATCAGCCTGTAGTGGGGAGTTTGGGGAGGGGGTGTAAGGGGGGGGTATGGCAAAAATGCCTAGGTCGTTTTTTTTGGTCCTGGCCAGCCCTGGTACAGAGGCAGTGAAGTGATGGTGGGTGTCAGGGTTGGAGGGGGGGGGGGTGTAGGGTACATTGGTAGAGGGGTAGTGGTAGTGGTTGTTGGTGGGGAGTGGGGGTCGAAAACCCCCAGCGTGTATCAGTGTTGTCAGATTGCACGGGCAGCCAGGCCAGTGACACGCACAGCTCAGTCTGTGGGAACGTCTCATAAAAAAAAAGAAGAAGAAGGAAGAGAGAGAAAGAAAGAAAGAAAGAAAGAAAGAAAGAAAGAAAGAAAGAAAGGGAGGAATACAGACAGCCAAACGGACGGACAAGACAAGACACGACGAGACAAGACAAGAGAAGACGAGACGAGACAAGACAGACAATACGGGGATTTAGGAAATGAAGCAGAACGATGGCACCGTAATGCTGGACTGAGGAGCAGACACACTACACACAGACTGCTCACGCACACACACTCACACACACAGACACACACTCACTGACACACACACACACACACACACACACACACGGACACGGACACACACACACACACACACACGGCCACGGACACACAGACACACACACGGACACGGACACACACACACACACTGACACACACTCACTGACACACACACGGACACGGACACAAACACACACAGACACGGACACACAGACACAGACACACACACACGGACACGGACACACAGCCACTGTCTAGAAGCATGAGGCGTCTGGAGCACATTCCCCTGCTGCTTCAGATCCTCTTCCTGGCGCAGGTTTACTCCGTGGTCTCGCCGCAGAAAGGTCGGTGGCAACCCCCGTCGCTCTTCCTCTTCCTCTTCATCTTCTTCAATCTACTGTACTGTCCTGTCTACTCCCTCTTCCTCCTCCTCTTCCTCCTCTCCAATCTACTGTACTGTCTACTACTCGCTCTTCCTCCTCCTCTTCCTCCTCTCCAATCTACTGTACTGTACTGTCTATACTCTCTCTTCCTCTTCCTCCTCTCCAATCTACTGTACTGTCCTGTCTACTACTCGCTCTTCCTCTTCCTCTTCCTCTTCCTCCTCTCCAATCTACTGTACTGGGGTGCATTTCTCAAAACCAAAGTTGTTTGCTACATTAGCTACGTTGTTGCTTTCAATGCATTTTTCCATTTGCAACTACCGAAGTTGCTAACATGCTAACAACTTCTCTTTTGAGAAATTAACCCCAGTACTGTCTACTACTCTCTGCTTTACTCCACTCTGTACCGTACTACTAACCCTCTGGCAGTAGCATAACAAATCATCCTTGCCTCTCTCCACGCGGGAGCGTTGTGCTGTGCTGTACTTTATAACTTCAACCATGTGCAGTCAGAGCACATATGGTGGGAAGGCGCAGGCAGGGCGGGAGGCCCCAAATTTATAGTCAAGTGTAAGCCGTCTGACCCTGGTCCACATTAACAACAATTTAAGAAAAAAAACGAGAAGAAACGCTTTGGTGCGTTGGACACGTGTTTGGAAAGAAGTCATTAGTTTGTAGCTTATGGCTAAGGACCTCTAACGTATGGCTTTTAAACATGCCTTTTAAAACACATGGCTTTTTTTGTTTTCACTGCAAATCTTACAAATAGGTAAATATTATGTCAGCCAGGGAAGGGGGGCTGTGGAGAGCTGTGCTTATGGGTCCTGCAGGCCACTGTTGTAAATCAGCTGCCTGGCTCCCATATATACTGTAGCAAAAGTGGAGCCCAGAGCAAGCAGCTTCTGTGTGCAGCCTGATCAGTGGCTGGTGATGGACTAGATGGCAAAATTACAGTGTTAATCCAACACTTAGAGTGTACTCTGGGATCAAATACAATCAAGAAGATCAACTCGTAAAAGGGAAGTCTTTCTTGGTGCGTCCAGTCCAGGATGGTATACAATATGGAGAAAACTGGTCCACTTCGGAAAGAATAGGCCAGGGATGACTGGAGCACTCAGATACTTTTTAGTATTTTATTGTGGTGCGAACTGTTTGCACCACAATAAAATACTAAAAAGTATTTGTGCTCTACAATCAAGAAGATGTTTAAATCGACTCTCCAAGAAAAAAAAAAACTGTGTGGGTGCAGTTGTGACATTGTATTTCACATGTCTATGTGCTTCACTGTAACTAGAAATGCAAAATATAAAGAAAAAAGAACATCCAGGGTTAGTACTGTACCATGTTTGACTACAGCAGTGATTTTCAACCTATGGGCCTGGGCCCACTGGTGGGCCCTGAAGGTATTCCAAGTGGGCCTTGAAATAATTTTCTACAAATTATAATCATATTTTGGTGTGTCTTGCTATTGGTTTATTTGAGTTTTATTCTTTATTGGGTCAGAAGTGGGCCCTGAACATTTGTGACAATTTCGAGTGGGCCACGTTGGAAAAGGTTGGGAACCCCTGGACTAGAGATTCACAGAATTACTGTCAGAGATATTAGAAAAACAAAATCACAGTTTTGAAAATACCCCTTTCCACACATAACTATTATGTGGTATTTGGATTGTAGAAGTATTTTAAGTGTACCATATCCATCTAAAATCATAGACTTCTTCAGAGTAAGGATTTTGTGTCCATTGCCATTTTCTTTTAGTTTAATAGTGATTATGGCCATTTTCACAAATTTGTATGACTTATGTAGGACATGAGCTGTTCACTATGTGCTGCAAATTACACAATTGCACATTTGAGCAAATGTTTAAGGTACTTGTGCCTGGTATATTGTCAAAATATGTTAGAAGCGTATTTCAGTGGCATTGTATAATTCATCTATGACATTTACAACATGGGGACATGCAGCCACTATTCTTTTAACGCTAGTTAGTTTCATGTACGTACATTCACCACTGACATTATAAAGCATGTTATTGTTAGACCTAAACTGAAACAGGCATTTTACAATGCCAAAACAGTATATAATGAGATGGATAAAAGTACCGTAAACTTTCTTGATTTTAGTGGCCCATGATGTGGTGCACAAATGAAGGGCTGTGTAACACAAGCAGTGTTTGTCAAAGGCCATTCCTATGGCTCTCAGTTCGCCGTCCAAATGTGTGCATTTGGCTTTCTAGAGATTTACTGCACGAGATGAGGTCATGTGCGTGCGATGTGGAGGAAACCCGAACGCGTACTTCATAAAGTACAGTACTGTACATACGTAGACTAGACTCAGTCCTGACTGAGGTCATAAAGTACAGTACTGTACATACGTAGACTAGACTCAGTCCTGACTGAGGTTACAGAGAGAAGGGGAAAAATGTTTTGTACCTCCCAGTGTGAAAAGCTGTTTCCAGTTTGAAGACTTGGAGCATGTGTTCGTGAGGAAATCCTGTTTGGAGTGCGTGCCAAATTGTTGTGTTTGTCATGAGTTGTACAGATGGATGTTCTTAGCGTCACGAAATCGGCATGTTTTCACCACCCTTGCTGATTTTAGTCGTGCAGGGCCGCAGGAGAAACAGGAATGGACAAACGGCTTTTCACAAGGCCACAAACACATACTGTAGGACCACCAACCAGTCACACCCGAAATGTAGACCGACTGCAATTCATCTGCACTTCATGCTCAACAGTATTTCTTTGTGACAAATAACAACCCTTGTATACGTCTCAGAAGACATAGTGACATTTTTTTTAAGTAGGCCTATTTAATCAAGCCTCTTATTCTGGCTCTTGTCAGCATGTGGGATAATTCTTCATTCAGTTCTTGTCATTGTGGATGTCACAATTCTCAAGTACTGTAGTGTCTCTTTTCCACGGCTACAGCTCGACAACAGTGTGACTCAACGGCCAACAGCGTTTACCACCAGGCCATTAGACTTTTGAATTTGCAGGACTGCTGAGGGACATCACTGCCTAAAATGTTATCCATCTATTCTTTGGACATTTCTGTGTGTGTGTGTGTGTGTGTGTGTGTGTGTGTGTGTGTGTGTGTGTGTGTGTGTGTGTGTGTGTGTGTGTGTGTGTGTGTGTGTGCGTGTGTGTGTGTGCGCGCGCGTGTGTGTGCCAGCTCACAGCTCAATCAAAGAGCAAAAAGTGACGGACAAGTCGCGCTGTGTTGAGCAGTAGGCCTGCCAGAAAAGCAGCGGTGGAAAAGAGGCATAGATAGGTGGCAACAGCGGTGGAAAAGAGGCATAGATAGGTGGCAATGGGACATAGATAGGTGGCAATGGTCTGTGATGGAGACAGCAATGACAGCACCACAGTGTTGACAGGTCGAACTTTCATACCAAAACCTAAAATTGATTGTTCTTTAGTGGACATTATCGTCAACAAATCAAACACACATTTTGTTAATTTCTCTGTTTAGCTTGCCAAAAGGACTGTATAACTCACATGTCTGTATAGGCACATTTGTGCTGCGTAGTCGAAATAATCTTTAACCAATTTTGTCCTAAGCCCTTTTAGGGAAAGGGTGCCCTCTGCCTATTAAATCCTAAATATCTCAGCCTCCGAAGCAGATACAAACATGAAATGAGCTACATTTAAAAGCCAGGACCCTTGTTTTGCCTTAGAATGTGTCTATAGGGTTTTCAGGCCGACCAGAACGGAGCCGGTGTCGTTGCCCGCACCAGTTACGGTCGGCACTAAAGTGCTTGTCTGCGAACCGCCCGTGTTCATACCGGGCTCTGAACTTTTTCCGCACGTGACTGTGTTACCCGGATGAACCTGCTGACGGCCACGCTGTCGTCACGGTTCGCAGAGAAAAACCTAGTATTTTGTGGTTCGCATTGCGAACCAACTTTCCGGTTCGCGAACGCAAATGTCTGTGGCGTGAACATGACGGCCGGTTCGCGATTAGGTGCGGGAACGGGCTCCAACGCGGTTCTCAGTCGGCCTGAACGTTGCTCCTAGTGGCAGGGTGGTACCGTGTGCCAGCCACTGCCGCTGGTTTGTGAATGGGTGATGTGAGGCGTACAATTTGAAACGCTTTGAGTGTTCGAAGGAGTGGAAAGCCGCTATATACAGTTTTTTTCAATTGCTAGCCAGCGCTTACCCATACTTTGGATACTTTTTCTAAACTCTTAACACAGACTACCACCTACCAAGCACAATTGGCCAAACAGCTAATTTTCTTCTCAAAAGCACTCACTGTTAAATATAGACAAAGAAATGCATTCATTGACCGCTAATTGTGTGAAAAAGGCATGTAATGTGTCAACTGTATGGCAATGGAAAGCCCTTGGTGTGCTAACTGTATGAAGAGTTTTGCAAATGTCGCTGAGGTTTGGACAAAAGCTTGTTAGCAATTGAAAAAAACTGTAAATGTAGTCCTTTTACCAGAACCGATACATCACTCTGCTATTCACTCTACCTGCACATCATGACCCTGTGCCGCTAAGCAAAGTTAGGCTACCCCAGGCCTTAAGTTTGTGCTTGTGTGCAGGCGTGCAAGCCTGATAAAGGAGTGTTGGGAGTCAGAGAGAGAAGTAGAATGTGTTTTAGGACAACTGACTGGAAACTCTTGAACGAACATTATTGTACATCATGGATTTAGTTCATATTATTGATCGTACATTGATCGTACAGAGGTCAGCATTATGGTACAAATACAACAATTACATTACATTACATTGCATTAGTATTTAGCAGACGCCTTTGTTCAAAGCGACTTACAAGGAGCAATTTAAACAAGAACAGGGTAAGGCACAGTGTACAGTTGCAACACTGATAGCATTGTCCTACAAAGAGTAAAGAAGAGGACAATGCATTAAAAAGTAGCAAAAAGTAAACAAAAGACCTCAAGGTGCAGTATACAGTTGCAACACTGACAACATTGTCAAACACAAGGTAATAGAAGCAACATTAAATAATAGGAAGGTAATAATAATATTGGATAATAAGCAAGACATCTAGGCGCATTGTACAGTTGCAACACTGGCAACAATGTCCTAGTTTGTTTTGTTTTCGATGGTGTGAGTGCAGCGTTGGTACGTAGGCCTACTTTAGTGCATACCAAATCAACCTGTTCAAGAAAGATAAAATGGGGTGGCATCCCTTTTATCTCCCCCACGTTGGTAGAGTTCTGCTGGTGTCCAAGCAACTTATGCCTCTTTTCCACTGACTATTTTCTAGTAGGCCTACAGCTTGACACAGCACGACTCGGCTGCCACTTTTTGCTTTACGATTGATCTGTGCCATGCCCATTTGAAAATAAAAAAGTCGTGCTGTGTCGAGCTGTAGGCCTACCAGAAAATCGTCAGTGGAAAAGAGGCATAAGTGGCAATGGACGACTTGTGGACCAGAGAAAATTAACTGTACGGTACATCTGAAAAGTTATTAAGTAGCAGTGTGTGGGAAATCACACAGGCTGTTGTTGTTGTTTCCCCAGTTTCCAAATGACAAGAAGTCACAACCTATATTCCACTTGAATCCTTGCTGACCAAATGACCATGCTGCCTGCTGCTTGTTTTCCTAACGTCCCAAACAGTAAGGCCTTCTCCGCAGGCGTAATCGAATAAGCACTAAGTCATGTTAACTTCATCATCGCGCTGCTGTGATGTGATGACTTGACAGACACCTGATGAGTGCTCTTGCCTTTGCAGTGCAGTCAGCACAGGGACGGTTGCGAGTTGGCACCTCCCGGTCGCGAAGTACACACGCAGTGAGAGAGCAGGTGACACCTCCCGGTCGCGAAGTACACACGCAGTGAGAGAGCAGGTGACACCTCCCGGTCGCGAAGTACACACGCAGTGAGAGAGCAGGTGACACCTCCCGGTCGCGAAGTACACACGCAGTGAGAGAGCAGGTGACACCTCCCGGTCGCGAAGTACACACGCAGTGAGAGAGCAGGTGACGCCTCCCGGTCGCGAAGTACACACGCAGTGAGAGAGCAGGTGACACCTCCCGGTCGCGAAGTACACACGCAGTGAGAGAGCAGGTGACACCTCCCGGTCGCGAAGTACACACGCAGTGAGAGAGCAGGTGACACCTCCCGGTCGCGAAGTACACACGCAGTGAGAGAGCAGGTGGCACCTCCCGGTCGCGAAGTACACACGCAGTGAGAGAGCAGGTGACACCTCCCGGTCGCGAAGTACACACGCAGTGAGAGAGCAGGTGACACCTCCCGGTCGCGAAGTACACACGCAGTGAGAGAGCAGGTGACACCTCCCGGTCGCGAAGTACACACGCAGTGAGAGAGCAGGTGGCACCTCCCGGTCGCGAAGTACACACGCAGTGAGAGAGCAGGTGACACCTCCCGGTCGCGAAGTACACACGCAGTGAGAGAGCAGGTGGCACCTCCCGGTCGCGAAGTACACACGCAGTGAGAGAGCAGGTGGCGCCTCCCGGTCGCGAAGTACACACGCAGTGAGAGAGCAGGTGACACCTCCCGGTCGCGAAGTACACACGCAGTGAGAGAGCAGGTGACACCTCCCGGTCGCGAAGTACACACGCAGTGAGAGAGCAGGTGGCACCTCCCGGTCGCGAAGTACACACGCAGTGAGAGAGCAGGTGACACCTCCCGGTCGCGAAGTACACACGCAGTGAGAGAGCAGGTGACACATCCCGGTCGCGAAGTACACACGCAGTGAGAGAGCAGGTGACACCTCCCGGTCGCGAAGTACACACGCAGTGAGAGAGCAGGTGACACCTCCCGGTCGCGAAGTACACACGCAGTGAGAGAGCAGGTGGCACCTCCCGGTCGCGAAGTACACACGCAGTGAGAGAGCAGGTGGCACCTCCCGGTCGCGAAGTACACACGCAGTGAGAGAGCAGGTGACACCTCCCGGTCGCGAAGTACACACGCAGTGAGAGAGCAGGTGACACCTCCCGGTCGCGAAGTACACACGCAGTGAGAGAGCAGGTGACACCTCCCGGTCGCGAAGTACACACGCAGTGAGAGAGCAGGTGACACCTCCCGGTCGCGAAGTACACACGCAGTGAGAGAGCAGGTGACACCTCCCGGTCGCGAAGTACACACGCAGTGAGAGAGCAGGTGACGCCTCCCGGTCGCGAAGTACACACGCAGTGAGAGAGCAGGTGACACCTCCCGGTCGCGAAGTACACACGCAGTGAGAGAGCAGGTGACACCTCCCGGTCGCGAAGTACACACGCAGTGAGAGAGCAGGTGACACCTCCCGGTCGCGAAGTACACACGCAGTGAGAGAGCAGGTGACACCTCCCGGTCGCGAAGTACACACGCAGTGAGAGAGCAGGTGACACCTCCCGGTCGCGAAGTACACACGCAGTGAGAGAGCAGGTGGCACATCCGCGAAGTACACACGCAGTGAGAGAGCAGGTGGCACCTCCCGGTCGCGAAGTACACACGCAGTGAGAGAGCAGGTGACACCTCCCGGTCGCGAAGTACACACGCAGTGAGAGAGCAGGTGACACCTCCCGGTCGCGAAGTACACACGCAGTGAGAGAGCAGGTGACACCTCCCGGTCGCGAAGTACACACGCAGTGAGAGAGCAGGTGACACCTCCCGGTCGCGAAGTACACACGCAGTGAGAGAGCAGGTGACACCTCCCGGTCGCGAAGTACACACGCAGTGAGAGAGCAGGTGACACCTCCCGGTCGCGAAGTACACACGCAGTGAGAGAGCAGGTGACACATCCCGGTCGCGAAGTACACACGCAGTGAGAGAGCAGGTGACACCTCCCGGTCGCGAAGTACACACGCAGTGAGAGAGCAGGTGACACATCCGCTGGCGGATCTGCCAGGGCTGGACTGGGACAAAGAAATCAGACATCAGGCACTTTAAACCAAACCAAGACCGCTCATGCCAGCCATTGATTGAGACATTGAAGCCTGTGGCAATATTTGAAGAGTTCAAATGCAAAACCCCCTAACTCCACTTCTGAAGACCTGCACTTCTATATTTTTAGAGAACCCTGTTGTGGGTTTAGTTTACATGCATGTACTTGATAATACATATAAATAGTTATATTACATAAATAAAATAAAAATATGCAATTTTGAAAGCTTTGTATTAAATAAAAATGAATTTAGATTATTTTCTGAAAAGGCACTTAGGGGGTTTTGCATCTGAACTCTTCACTTGTAGGTCTTCTATTACAAGCTATTTGGACCACAACAGGCAAAATGAATACATAAATCTGACTGTGACCGATCAGCTGTGGCGGCGTGAGGACTGATAGCACTACATTGGGGGGAAGACCAGGCCAAAATCATCAGCAGTGCACCGGTATGCCTTATGGATAATCCAGCTATGGGATCCGCTGTGGTGGAAACAGCAAGCTTGTCTGCCGCGCAGGGGCCAAAGAGGCAATTACCAAATGCAAACGTGTCCTCCAGAAGAGCCGTTTAACCCTGAAGGCCCCCTCCCCTCTCCTTAAGACATGTGCATCTGTTTTCATGTGCGTTTCCGTGTGTGTGTGTGTGTGTGTGTGTGTGTGTGTGTGTGTGTGTGTGTGTGTGTGTGTGTGTGTGTGTGTGTGTGTGTGTGTGTGTGTGTGTGTGTGTGTGTGTGTGTGTGTGTGTGGATACGGGCGTGTGTGAATGTGTGTGTGTGTGTGTGTGTGTGTGTGTGTGTGTGTGTGTGTGTGTGTGTGTGTGTGTGTGTGTGTGTGTGTGTGTGAGAGAGAGAGTGTGTGTTTGTGTGTGTGTGTGTTTGTCTGCTCATGTGTCCTAACAACTACCATGTGAGAAACAGACCCATCCTGTTTCAGAGAGCATATAAGAGAATAAGGTTGTGTACTGGAACCTAACAACAAGATGAGTTGTTTCTCTTTCCATGCTGAAATGAGAGAATGTTGATATCTAACAATCAATAACAAGTGTTTTGGTAAAATGCGGCTAAATAACAAAGGAAGACAGCAATAATAGTGAGTGAGCAAAAGGTCACAGATGTCTGAAAGCCGGGCAGGTACTCACCTCCAAAAACCTGAAGAGGTGTATCATAAGTGTTTTAGCCCGTATGTGAATTTTTAACATGTATTACCCAATTACAGGCTAGTATAAATCATGCTGATGTTAAGCTAAAATGTTCTAATGGTGTGACCCTTTTAACCTGACACATTCACTTCTCAATGTTTATAATAGTCCCACCCACATTTCACCACAGAGAAGGTCACTCACTCCTTCAGCAGGGTGCACTGCGATTCAGTCTATGAGACTTAAGCACATCCAAATAAAATAGGAAAACACGATAACAAAATATCACACAGTCCAACATGGTGGATAGGTGCTAGCCTACACCGGGCTAAGACACTAACGCACAGTTGCATGGAGGGCCGTTGACAGCTTTGGCTGGGCCTGGGACAAAGGGCCACAGGACCTACAAACAAATCACAATGTGTGACCTACAAAAACACAGTGTGTGGTCTTAAGGCAGATCTTACCCTCATTTTGACCTCCCTATGCTCTCCTTGACCCAAGACCCTCGTGTCGGCCAAATAGGGCACTTTGGCCGATTTTCCTGCAGAAATCCATAGAATTTAGTTCAAATTGGGCCAGATGAAGTGCTTCCAGGCGAGTTTTGAGCATTTTTTTTGGGCTGGAAATCATCAGTCTTATCTGGCAACCCACTTGTCGGCGTCCCTCATGCTAGTTTCTTCTTGCTACTGAGAAGAGCTTGATAGTTGGTTCTTTGGACGATATGATGATCATGTCTATGAAGTTTCCCATTAATCCAGCATATGTTATCCAAAGAGTTAAAGGGACACTGTGTGAGATTTTTAGTTGTTTATTTCCAGAATCCATGCTGCCCATTCACTAATGTTACCTTTTTCATGAATACTTACCACCACGTTGGGGCTCCCTAGGGGGCGCTGAGAAGGAAACAGGTGAGTGCGGGTGGAGCGTTGTTTCCCAAAATTTTATTTTTCATTACTAAGGGGGGGCGTTGGAAGATGTGGTCGAAGGGGCGTGGGAGGGCTTATGATGAGGTCCAGGGGGTTGACAACTATATAAAAAGGTTGAGAACTATATAAAAAATGATGGCCATTTCATTATCTGTACCAAGTGTAAATGCATACGGGACCATATGATTTCAGCAAAGTTACATTTTCACACAATCCATCCCTTGAAAGTGATATGGTCCAAACAAAAGGTTTTGCATGTGGAGTAAATGTTGTGGCCAGCTGAGGAGTGTACAGAGGTGCATCTTGCCACCAGGCAAGGCAGGCAGCCGCTTGGGGCCCCCAAGTAGAGGTGCATCTTGTCACCAGGCAAGGCAGGCAGCCGCTTGGGGCCCCCAAGTAGAGGCGCATCTTGTCACCAGGCAAGGCAGGCAGCCGCTTGGGGCCCCCAAGTAGAGGCGCATCTTGTCACCAGGCAAGGCAGGCAGCCGCTTGGGGCCCCCAAGTAGAGGTGCATCTTGCCACCAGGCAAGGCAGGCAGCCGCTTGGGGCCCCCAAGCCCCTAGATAGTGAATAACAAGCCCACATTTTACCACAGTATAGGCGATTTTGGTTCAAATGCTATTTTTTTTGCATTTTCGCTTGGGGCCCCACCTGACCCTATAATCGCCTCTGTGTGTGTAAGCTTGTTGTTTGTTAGTAGGCTAATAGCTGTGATAAGTTGCTGTGTAACTGGAACACGAGTGCTGATTTATTGTAGGGGGTTATTTGGAGCTTGCATGATAAGTTGTCGCTGATGCGTGTCTCAAAGGTCTGTATTTGGAACTGGCCTGCTGAGTTATTGTTGACGTCTGTTGAGCCTTGTAGCCAAATTGACACAGTTGCTAAGGCAAGGTCTGGCACGGGCCGAATACATCACAAAGATCACACGAAAGGAAATGCTTGAGGCTTAACCACACAAGCACGCACATACAAACAAACAAACAAACAAACAACATCAATGAGGACTCACACGCATGACTCGTCCCCCGTGCAGAGTGCCCCAGAGTGCCCCTCGTCCCCCACACTGCACGGTGCTCTGTTACATAGCCTACCACATCATCTATACTACGTAGTTTTGTGTCTGTTTTGAAAATAGCTCCAGGATCACATGTTCGTAGGCCGTGACCCGTGGGGTACTGTACATGGGGGGGGGTTGTGGGGCTGGCTGACGCATTTAATCCGTACGTCATATTAACAACAACAGGCCAAACAAGATTTAGAGCAGACGGAGCGATGGAAGATCAGGTCAGATTCTTGAGTTGATGAGAGTTAGTCTAAACTGTTTCAGACGCAGCGCATGAGAGACCGGCCGCACAAAAGTTATTGCGACGTGTTGAGGAGTGCTGCCTGCCGCTGATCCCTTTCCACACGAGTCACCAGTGTATTCCTGGACAACACTGTTTCAGCGTTTCTGACATGCGGCGGCGGTGATTGAGAGAGGAGCCTTGTTATCGCGCGTGCTAAGAGCAATAAAGTTTACGCGGTGGTGATGTAGCAGGCAGTCTACAACAGCCTACATGTGACAAGCCAATTTTGGGAATTTGTGTCTAATGTGAAAATTTGAATGTTTGAGTTCAAAACACTGAACAGACCCCCTTTAACGGGACAGATTTATAACCCTCAGTTTCACAACGGCTAAAACAAAGCACACACTTTCAACAGTTTTCCTCCCATCGTACTGGAAGCAGTGTTGCCAGATTGGGCTGTTTCCCGCTCAATTGGGTTGCTTAGGATGGCAGTGTGCGGGTAAAAATGGCATTTAGCAGAAAAACCTGCCCAATTCTTGCCATAGAAATCAATAGAATTGGGCGGGATGTTGTGCTTCTAATCGGGCTTTGAGCATATTTTGGGCTGGAAATCATCAGCCTCATCTGGCAACCCTGACTGGAAAGCAGTTTGGCAGCGAGACTGCACTGTGTGTGCCATTGGAAACATACTTGCGGTCTCCCTTTGACCCTCTTTATTCAGGTCAGAAGCACAATCGCGTCTGTGCCTTTGGCCCAAGCGTCCCAACTGTTTGGTTGGTAGCAGCGTAGCACATCATTTCACGAGACATAACTATCAAGAACCCTGCTTTCGGAGTTCAAAGACCCCTAGAGTCATTTTCCTCTCTTATCGTTTGACTATTTCTCTCTTGTTTCTTTCTATTTATTCTACCTCACTCCATTATTTTTTATTTTTAACGTTGTTGTTTATCCATTTGTTCAGCACTTTGAGCTGCATGCCTTGTATGAAATTGTGCTATACAAATACAGTTATTAATTTTCCACATCCCAGAGAAAATGTAGTACAGGCTAGTTCTCTGTTTTCCTTTGCTTCTGATACATGAGCTGTTCTTCTTGTTCTTCTTTTTGTTCTTTTCTTCTTCTTGTCTCCCCCGTCTACATCTATTTTCTTCTTTTGCCTCTCATCTCCTTTAACACTCTTCTCTAATCCTCTTTTTTTCCATGTTCTCCCCCACATATCTGGTGTGTGTGTGTGTGTGTGTGTGTGTGTGTGTGTGTGTGTGTGTGTGTGTGTGTGTGTGTGTGTGTGTGTGTGTGTGTGAGAGAGAGAGAGAGAGAGAGAGAGAGAGAGAGAGAGAGAGAGAGTAATGCCCCGTGTAGGCCTACATCAAGCGCTACCAACGCGACCCAGGTAGCTGGGGTGGTTGAAGAAGTTTCGCCATGAATTAGTTTCATTCGCTCTGGACGCTGCACTGACATGTTTGATTCAGCTAATCACATAACGACTCTGTCTTGACAGTCCCTCCAGGATTTTTGCGGTCAAAATGTCTGATTTTGTGGCGACATTTTCTCATTTTTTGCAAAGATTTTGCGGCATTTTCTCATTTTTTGCAAAGATTTTGCACCCCTTTCTGGGGTTTTTTGGTAACTGAAAACCACAATCAGTCTAAGCAGGCTTAAGACAAAAGAGAGAGATTCAGAAACACACTTCCTATATAATAGAATAATAAAATATTGTCAAAAACTGGCAGAGCGTCTTATAAGCCAGTGCGTCCAATGCGTAAAAAAAAAAAATCACGGCCGCTACACTCATAAATCTCTGTCGATATTTTAGAACGACTTCGGGGGAAAACGGGACTGCGCGTTATGAAAAAATACTTGTGGGTATAGCCTACCAGTAGGCTAATGAAGAGCGTCGCGTGGTACAGTAGCCAGGCTGTATGCAAGCGTTACAATGACACCTGTTGGAAGACGCGTCTCTCTCTCTCTCTCTCTCTCTCTCTCTCTCTCTCTCTCTCTCTCTCTCTCTCTCTCTCTCTCTCTCTCTCTCTCTCTCTCTCTCTCTCTCTCTCTCGTGCTCGTAGGCCTATTGCAAGCTGTAGCATATTATTTACTTGATGCAAAGTTGTGATGGCATACACGCTCTCGTTGGCATGGTTGTGTGCATGGTTGCATGGATTCGCAAGACTTTATTGCAATAACAGTGAAAGCGTAGAAGGGCCGTTCACTTCCTATCTCGGTGTCCCCTTGACTGAAACAAGTTGCAAAACTCCACACTTCCGAATCCTTTGCGATCGGACGGCACTACAGTGATTGTTATCAGAAGGCTTGTGCCTACGCATAGACATAGACCCTTAAATTACAAACATTAGCGAACATTGAAAAAAGATCAGACAACGACCGTCGGGTAGCATGCTCATCAAAGCGACAGGGGTGAGTGGAGAAGTTGCGCAAAAATGTAACGTAACTACTTGGCGACAGCACCGCCACTATTTCATGACTGCATACACTTCTTCGTCATGGATAAATGGGCAACAATACTTTTTCCAGCCAGGATTGCACTGAAAAGTAGGCTACTGCTGTTAAAAAAAAGGTCATCGACGCCTGCATGTATGTGTGAGGGAGGGGAGGAGAGACGCGGAGCAGCTGAGATGATGGTCGCGACTTCCGAAATAGCAGGCAATTCTTTTTCAATGTTTCAGTGACATAGGCCTATTAACAAAATTGCTTCGATCCTATTGGTTTTCGTGTCCGGTGGTATTGTAGTCACATTTTTATTTTTTTGACGAAAATATAAATCAATAAACTCCACAGAATGTTGAAATTTTGCGGGGAAAATGCGGCTTTACAGGAATTACGTGGCATCGTGAAATTATGCGGAATATCATTGAATTTGCATGAATCCACGCGATCGCTGAATCGCGAAAAACTGGAGGGACTGCCTTGACAGTCTGGGACATTCCTCGATATGAACGTTCCAATTGGTTTTCATCGAACCGCGTCATAGCGAATTCGCTTAAGATTAGCTTGAGTTTAATCGTCAAAATTCGCCCAGGTCGCTGAAGAAGCTTCGCTCCTGCCGAATTCGCTCTGATAGCTTTATTCGCCTTCCCTCCATAGAGAAACAATGACTTCCGCCGCGCAGGTCGCGTTGGTAGCGCTTGATGTACACGGGGCATAAGAGAGAGTAAGAGAGAGAGTGTGAGTGTGTGTATGTTAACTGATGTAAGGCATTTTGCTTTACTCAGATTTTTGCTATTTGTTTACTGCAATGTGCAATAGTGTGTATTAGGTCTTTGTGTATGTCTTGTACAGCATGTACAGTATGTCTTGTATCTATGTATGTGTGTAAGCTGTCGGGATTAATACACGTACTCTACTGTACTCTACTGTACTCTACTCTACTGTACTCTACTCTACTGCACTCTACTCTACTCTACTGTACTCTACTCTACTCTACTCTACTCTACTGTACTCTACTCTACTCTACTGTACTCTATTCTACTGTACTCTACTCCAGGGCAGGAGCAATAGGGAGGGCGAGCAGGGCATTTGCCCCTGGGCCCAGGGCACCCTTGCATTGGTGGTGGGGGCCCAATTGTGATCTTGTCAGGTCATATAGGGGGCCCGATAAGTGTTTTGCCCTAGGGCCCTGTGTACAATTGTTCCGCCACTGCTCTACTCTACTCTACTCTTATAGGGGCGAGCATTGGAAATTAGCTTTTGGCTATAAATGCTATGATGCTTACTGTTTGGTTCTTATGCAACCTACATCTTATGTACCTGTCCCTATCAAATAAACTAAACTAAAAAAAACTAAACTACTCTACTCTAGTCTACCCTACTGTACTCTACTCTACTCTGCTCTTCTCTACTCTACTCTACTCTACTGCACTCTACTCTACTCTAATCTACTACTCTACTCTACTCTACTCTACTGTACTCTACTCTACTGTACTGTACTCTACTGTACTCTACTCTACTCTACTCTACTGTATTCTACTCTACTCTACTCTGCTCTGCTCTGCTCTACTCTACTCTGCTCTGCTCTACTCTACTCTGCTGTACTCTACTCTACTCTATTCTACTGTACTCTACTCTACTGTACTCTACTCTACTCTACTGTACACTACTTTACTCTACTCTACTTTACTCTACTCTACTCTACTCTACTCTACTCTACTCTACTCTACTCTACTGCTCAGCTCCCAGGATCATCACCCTTGTTGAGACGGTGGACGTCCTGCTGGACCACAATGCAACATTCATATGTGAAGTGGACTCCAACCCCCCAGCTGACATCTCCTGGACACGCAACAACGAGCCCATCTAGTAAGCCCATCCCAACCCAACTGCACTCATTTACAGTAGATTCCTACTCTGATGCTGCACACAAGAATTTGAAATGTGTTCAAAATGATCTTTCTGATCCATCCTGTGGTGGGGTTGTTGTCGTTGCAACATATTTGTTTGATTTTCCATAGGCAACCTGCTAAGTTTCTAACTGGTTATCCACAACGCTTTGAAGAATCATGGGTCCAGCAGCCTGAAACCCATGACCTCGCAACAATTGCCAATGCCAAACACACCCGGGCCGCTACCTGCCAATGCCAAACACACCCGGGCCGCTACCTGCTAATGCCAAACACACCCGGGCCGCTACCTGCTAATGCCAAACACACCCGGGCCGCTACCTGCTAATGCCAAACACACCCGGGCCGCTACCTGCCAATGCCAAACACACCCGGGCCGCTACCTGCTAATGCCAAACACACCCGGGCCGCTACCTGCTAATGCCAAACACACCCGCTACTTGCCAATGCCAAACACAGCCGCTACCTGCTAATGCCAAACACACCCGGGCCGCTACCTGCTAACTGGCCTCTTTGTTTTATTCCCTCCACCAAGGAGCTTATATTTTCGGTCGCATTCGTTTGACTGTCTGTTTGTTTGTCTGTCTGACTGTTTGTTTGTCTCTCTGTTTGTCAGCAGGATAACTAAAAAACTTGTGAATGGATTTGGCTGAAACTTTGTGGAGTTGTTGGAAATGACCAACATAACGAGCGATTCAATTTAGGTGCATCACAAACCGGAACCAGGACTTTAAAAAAAAAAGATTCTTCACCATTGATAGCGTACAAATAAAGAGGGTGGATCTAACAAGGGGCGAAGGCCAATACAACGTCCCATAGCAACATTCGGCCCCATGATTTTCTGGCATGGCCGCCATTCTGGAATGAACATCGGACAAATTACATTGGAATGCATCGGGAATGTATACAGGATTTCTACATAATATGGTAAAAAATAAACTGATCTAGCTCTAGGAAATTCTTCATTTATGAATGCTTATACCATCTCGTGTTTTTTTCTGCACAATCAGTGCAGAACTTAGTTATCTATAAGGCTAAAGTAGCTAGCCATATCTTGCCTAGCCTAGTGTTAGATCCATGATCTTTCCTATGGCTACTGAACATTCCAGACTGGCGTACATGACTGCCTGTTCATTCCAGAATGACGGATTTGACTCAAAACGCCCCCTATTGACTGTTTCCCATAAAGGACCTGACCTTCACTACTTGTTAGATCCACTTTCTTTGGTACAAATCTAGATGCCGCTAGTAACCGCAAATTGAATTGCAGGACTTGGCGAACGTTGACATTCCAGTTTCTAAACTACACAAAAAGAAGGCAGAAAGACTTAATATAAAAATTGGGTGTAATGTTCTAACAAACAGCTTCCTTGGCGGAGGTCTGCACTCTAGTTGAGGTCTGTGCTGTTCTAGCTGGCGTTAGTTACACGGGAACTGCACATTTATTCAAAGCCCCTTTGCAATGACATGGCCCCAAGTTACACATACGTACAAAAGCACTAATACTAACTGTATGCTGAGCTTCGCTAACTGGCGTCCTTGTCTGTCATCGAGCGTGCTAGCTGGCATCAGTTACACACCCGTCCCTCCCACGCACTCTGAGAGAGGCAGCTGTTGCCTCTGAGTCATCGCTGTTGGGGGGTGAGCACAAGACAACTCTAAGATCGATGCAGATCATGGAGCAGGTGGGATTAGCCTCGGCCAAATCAGTAATTTGTTATGGAGCACGTCACGTCACCACATATTTTACAGTCAAATTAAATGTAGGTGTCTGTAAGTATGGAGGATCAGAACATTGCTTTCGCAAACCATTTTATTTGAACAGACCGTTTTTTTCCAGAGTACCTAAATACATTATGTTACTCACATGTATATCATACATGTACTCCAGTGATGGGGATGCTGTGGCTTAGTGGCCTAAAACGCCATGCCTTTAATCTGGGGACCCACATTCAAGTCTGACCCAAGGCCATTTCACCAACCTTTCTCCATCTCTCTCGCCTCTCTGTTTATTTCCTCACTCTCTCACACTACCTTATCTCAATAAAAGCATACAGTAAAAGTAATACTAGGCCTACTTTACTCTAATAGAATAAGTGTCATCATGATGTATGTGTGTATGTGTTTGTGGTTTGTCTCTTTCTGTTATTCTAGCTTGTTATTGCAGTTTTTATTCAGTGTTTTTGTGGGCCTATTCTTTGATACTGTTTTACAGTATGTAGTTTGTAAGCACCTGGAGCATCTGCACTTTACTAATTTCATTGTACCTGTGCAATAACAATAAAGACATTCATTCATTCATTCATTCATTTTTATCTCTGCTTTTTTATGCCACAGCTACTTTGATTCCCGCTACATCACCAAGGCCAATGGCCAGATGTTGATCATTCCTAACGTGCGGGAGGGCGACAGTGGAGAGTACTGTTGCCTTGCCAACAACTGGGTGGGGCAACCGGCCAAGAGCTGTGGGGCCCTGCAACTGAAGATGAGTGAGTGTCTTTACAATCTCAATTGTTCAGCTTGCAGTAAGGGTCACTCTTAAATAGAGGTGCACCGAAATGAGAATTTCTGGCCGAAACCGAAACCGAATAACAATTAATCACTTGGCCGAATACCGAAACCAAAACCAAATACAGTATTACAATTCAGTCAAAAGTGATCAAAAGTTAGGTTTTTCACTATTTTTAAATACTGCTGAAATCTACAGTTTAAAATAAATGTTTTGACACGTTTTTGAAAGAAAATAAATGTGTATTTGAAGTCTTCAAATGTCAGAGTAGAACTGAAATTAGTTTAATTAATGCCCATTTTCAATACATTTTCTATTTGGCCTCTCAATTGGTTTTCGGACGAAAACCGAAAGTGTCTTTTTTTGCGAATATTCTCTGCGGCTGAATTTTTGGTGCACCTCTACTCTGAAATACTTAGACTGTGAGGGTCTGCCCAAATGTTCAACTCGGTTTTTCAAAAAGGAGGCAGCACCTTGCATAAATGGTGTTTTATTGCACAGGTTATAACAGGTTATACAAGGTGCGGTCTCCTTTTTGAAAAACTGTTTTTGCAATGTAAAATGCCCAGTGATGGGCTATCTGAATTCATTAATGAGTGAATCCAGTGCCACATATTCCAAATGACCTGGGGGTAGCCTACAATGCTGCCCGAAAGGGAGCAGTGTGGCGGGATGGTACCATGATCAGGGTACCCCAGTCATGGAGGAGGATGGGTTAGAGCACTGGTTAATTACTCCCCCCACCAACCTGGCGGGTCGGGAGTCGAACCAGCAAACTTTGGGCTACAGGTCTGATGCCCTAATGGCTTACCATTACCCATGACTGCCCAGTCTTGATTGTCCAGTGTTACCCATGACTGCCCTTTCATCCATCTAATTCAACCAGAAGATAATTCAACCAGGCAATCACCTGGTTGAGATGGAAAAGAAGGACATTGGAATATGACACTAGGTTGTAAACTATAGGATTCTAAGATGTCCTTGCTATGGGAACATTCCATTATCCAAACTATTGTCCTCGGCTTGCGCTTGTGGACTCGCTCTCTTTCGATGATGCCGCGACTCTGTGGAGAAAAAGTTTTAAGTTTCCCCATTGTAAGCCTAGGCACAACATGTTTTGGGTAATGAATTGCAGTTGCGATTGTGATTGCAAATGTGAAAATGATCTTTGAATTGTGCTTGAGCGAGATATTGAATTTACCTTCTATCAATGACGTCTTGTGACATCATCACAAGGCCACAAGCACAAGGGAGGACAGGAGTGAGGATAATGGAATTTAGATGTTATCTTTTAATTTTTTATTTTTAAAACACGCATATCCGTCTCAAAAAGATTGGGTGCAGGACCAGCAAAAATACCATGAAAAACTGAAAGAAAAGTCCGCGACACCAAGCTCCCGTTGCTCTTTTTTTAATGTGACATTTCGGGCAGCATGCCCTTCATCAGACCATGCCCGAAATGCTGCCCGAAACGTCACATTAAAAAAAAGAGCAACGGGAGCTTGGTGTTGACTTTTATTTTTTATTTTTACTGTGCTCTGAGCAGATGTGTGCGTCAACTATTATGTGCTTGACCTGTGTTTGAGAAGATTGTTTTGGGCTTAGGCAGTGTGTTTTAGTTATGCTGTGGTATGGTTAAATGGTCACAGAAAATGGCTTGAGGATAATGGTCAAAAGCTTGACAAAAGGGAACTCTTTAATCTACTAATTTCTTCTTCTTTCACTCTTTTCACCCCAGTTTCAGCCCATCAATGTCATTTAATGCCATTGGGTGTGAATGACATTATGGGTAAAGATAATTAATTTAATTTTAATTATACCCCCTTATCATTTTAAATATAAATCATGAAGTTTTGACCTAGAAAAAGTATACCAATAGCAGCTGAAGCTTATATTATTATCTGCATCATAGATTTAACTCTTGTATTACTTTATCCCTTTGGCATCTTGTGTGTGCGTGTGTGTGTGTGCGTGCGTGCGTGATTGTGTGTGTGTGTGCGTGCGTGCGTGCGTACGTGATTGTGTGTGTGTGTGTGTGCGTGCGTGCGTGATTGTGTGTGCGTGATTGTGTGTGCGTGATTGTGTGTGCGTGATTGTGTGTGTGTGTGTGTGTGTGCGTGATTGTATGCGCGTGCGTGCGTGCGTGATTCTGTGTGTGTGCGTGCGTGCGTGCGTGATTGTGTGTGTGTGTGTGTGTCGACCCAGAGCCCCAGATCAAGAGGCACCCCACTAACATCACGCTCCTGCTGGACAGTAAGGCGGTGCTGCCCTGCGCCACACTGGGGTACCCCAAGCCAGACATCACCTGGATCAAGGATGAACACCTGCTCAAGGTACAAGAATGCGCTACAACAGGCGTCACGAATGTGGTGCCCTCCAGGAGCTATTAAACAGTTATTAAACAATCACGAGTATAAGATTTAAGACACAATTAATGCTTTTCTTAATTTAAATATGAGATTATTTCTTTATAGCCTGTAAAGAATACTTCTTTAGAACTTATATGCAAATTATCATTCAGTCTAGTGTGATTTGGGAATGATGTCAAGACATCAGTAGAGGATTTTGAACAAAAGTAGCCCTCGGGTAGCTCTCAGTAGCCCTCGGGTAGCTCTCAGTAGCCCTTGGTAGCCCTCGGGTAGCTCTCAGTAGCCCTCGGGTAGCCCTTGGTAGCCCTTGGTAGCTCTTAGTAGCCCTCGGGTAGCCCTTGGTAGCCCTCGAGTAGCTCTGAGTAGCCCTCGGGTAGCCCTCGGGTAGCCCTTGGTAGCCCTTGGTAGCCCTTGGTAGCCCTTGGTAGCCCTTGGTAGCCCTTGGTAGCCCTTGGTAGCCCTTGGTAGCCCTTGGTAGCCCTCGGGTAGCCCTTGGTAGCCCTTGGTAGCCCTCGGGTAGCCCTTGGTAGCCCTTGGTAGCCCTTGGTAGCCCTTGGTAGCCCTTGGTAGCCCTTGGTAGCCCTTGGTAGCCCTTGGTAGCCCTTGGTAGCCCTTGGTAACCCTTGGTAGCCCTTGGTAGCCCTTGGTAGCCCTTGGTAGCCCTTGGTAGCCCTTGGTAGCCCTCGGGTAGCTCTCAGTAGCCCTTGGTAGCCCTTGGTAGCCCTTGGTAGCCCTTGGTAGCCCTTGGTAGCCCTTGGTAGCTCTCGGTAGCCCTTGGTAGCCCTTGGTAGCTCTCGAGTAGCTCTCAGTAGCCCTCGGGTAGCCCTTGGTAGCCCTCGGGTAGCCCTCGGGTAGCCCTTGGTAGCCCTCAGTAGCCCTCGGGTAGCCCTTGGTAGCCCTTGGTGTAGCCCTCGGGTAGCCCTCGGTAGCCCTCGGTAGCCCTTGGTAGCCCTTGGTAGCCCTCTGACCTAGGAAGGTTGGGGACCCCTGCACTACAATGCAACACATGGACTTTGTGAGTTTTACTCCAATAGTATAGTACCATAGATGTAGCACTCTCAGGCTCACTCTGTCTCTCCATCCCTCCCAACCAACCCGACCCCCCCCCCCTCTCTCTGTCATTTCCCGGTCCTCCCCTATCCCTATCCGATCCTCCCCTGTCCCGATCCGATGCTTCTCTATCGCATTCGCTTCCTGTCACCATATTCAACTGCCCTGTCAAATAAAGGGATAAAAGCCCCTAAAAATAATAATAATATTAATAATAATATTCACCACTGAAAAAGTCAATGAAACATTTCCAAATAGAACGTATTTGGTCCCAGAAGTTGTTGAATTAACACAGATTTTGTTTTTACCTGTGCAGCTAAGTGATCGCGTGTCCATTCTGGACTATGGGGCTCTGAAGATCCACAACCTGAGGAAGGAGGACGCAGGGCAGTACCGCTGCGCAGCCAGAAACAGCTTCGGCATCGCCTTCTCCAGAGCCGTCACCATACAAGTCCAGGGTACAGCCTCACACACACACACACACACACAGACACACGCACACATACACACACTCATGCACGTACACACAGACACACGCACACATACACACACACATAGAAATCCAGGGTACAGCCTCAGAACTGGCGAATACCCATACCCACATACACACATGCATACACCATGCACATACTGCACACACATGCAAACATGCACACACACACACACATGTGAGACACACACACACACACACACACATACACACGCACGCACACACGCACGCGCATACACACACACACGCACACACACAGTCTCACTTCAGCTAATGATATTCTATAGGGCTTTACTGTAGGCCTAGGTACTCATAGTCTTTTAAAACTCTGTTTGGGTTTTCACTTCCCCACCTTTGTTATACCCCTCATGATCCTCAGTGGCCAGGGGAGGTGATTAGGGTTTTTTAGGCGAGCATCCGCACAAGACTCTCTGAGGGCACTATAAATATTACCACTAATAAGGATGGAGCCCAAATCACTATAAATATTACCACTAATAAGGATGGAGCCCAAATCTTTTGGATGAGCCCGACACACAATCAGATCGTCACATGGATCATACACAAATACACACACGCAGACACACGTACACACGCATGCTCACACACACACACACACACATACACAAACACAGGCGCATGCACACACACACACACACACACACACACACACACACACACACACACACACACACACACACATACACAAACACAGGCGCATGCACACACACACACACACACACACACACACACACACACACACACACACACACACACACACACACACACACACACACACACACACACACACACACACACACACACACACACACACACACACACACACACACACACACACAAACAAAACAAAATTCAGATGGTGTTATTGTATTGTTTGCCTCGGCTCAGGACAAGTATGCAAGACATTACCAGTAATTAGTTGCTACAGCTGTAGCTGTGGGCCGCAAATACTCGTAAATGAGGTGGCGTGCCGTCATGTGACCCAGCTGACCCCCCCGGTAATGAAAGTGGCGCGTCCCGCACTATTCCGGGGGGATAACATGTTCTGCAGGCATTTTGCAGTGCTGTCTCGAAAACAGCTAAAGAAATCCCATGTGTTGTTAGAGTTAGAAATATAAATGATTTAGTACATGCTTTTTTCAAAAGTGACGTACAGCAAAGTAAAACTAACCATATATACTGTACATTGAAATAGTTTACTTATTTAAATGGAATATATATGTGTCTGACCATAATAAAACCAGGCTCAAGTAAGCCCAGGGACATTTGAAGATTCTGTGATCATTTGATATATTGGAAATGTTAAGTCCCAAACGGGAGGAAAAAAAGTTTAACAGGGAATTTTTTAGATGCGTCCCACGCATCTCTATAAGAGGCTTTGGTGTCCGTCCGTCCGTCCGTCCGTCCGTCCTTCCGTCCGTCCGTCCGCCCTCCCGTGATGAGTTTCTGAATTGTGATTCCCTCTTGTGATTCCCTCTTGTGTCCACAAGGTGGCAGTCGCTCAGTTTTGGACTGGAGCTCATGCGTGCAAACCAAAACGTCTACCAAGAGACCGTGCTCTTTGCCAGTGAGAAAAACATGGCGGCACTTCCTGTTGATTTTCACATGAAAGTTTTGCTTAATTTAAAGTCCCTAAGCGACTATAAATGTTGTGGCTTCCATATATTGATGTAAAAGTGCCCCACGAA
>NC_085867.1:994031-1001531 GCF_034702125.1 Engraulis encrasicolus
CACCTGCGTCTTGGATGTGCGCACCACTAACCCAATGGTGCCCAACCTATGGGTCGGGACCCAAACTATGGGTCACCAAAGATCCACAGGGGGTCGCGAAGCCCGCTTGATTTTAAAGGGTTTAATTTTAATACCATATATAGCCCATGTTGAATAAATGACAAAGCATTTAAACTAATATATGCATCGAAGCAACAAAAGGTAAGTGATACATTAAACAGTTATTCTATATTTGACTGAAGACAAATTGAGGAATAAAATGATAACTAATGAGTTTTCGCAGGAAACAGAGTATCATGCGGGCGCTCGCGCAATTGGGTCACCAAAGCTTACAATGGTAAAAATATGGGTCCCTGAGGAAAAAGGTTGGGAACCACCGCACTAACCTACTGTATGATCAGGACCCTGTCATATTGAATTTTGCCTTCAGATTGCCCATCTACCAGTAAATATAGCGACTAGTTTTAACATTCTGTTACCTATGGGCCCTAGAACGGTGTCAGTGTCACTATGAACCAATCTATCATTTGATTTTCCGCTCATTATTTTGCGACTCATGACTATCAACAAATGAAGTGTTTCCTAAACTCTCGAGTGTGATAAACAGTCCACACATTAGTAGTGGTTATCCTGGGTGCATCTGTGTGTGCACAGTCAAGGCTGCTGACAGATTTGGCGGGGCCCGGGACAAAACCATCTGAAGGGACCCCCTAACCAACACATGCAATGTAATGAGGACACAATCATACTCCCCCCTCTACCTGGGCCTGGGACAACTGACCCCTTTGCCCCCCCTGTGTCGTCTTCCCTGCATCACGGTGTCCAGTAGCTTATATGCAGTGTATATATAGCAGACTGGGAGCCTGTGAGTTCACCGTGCCCAGTTGGTTAAATATAGGCTAGAGATGACTAGGAGCCACAGGGAAGATCGTGATCATTCGTTGGTTCTCATGGGGTCAGATCTGTATAATAAAGTCTTGCCAAAGTAGTTGTTAACATTGCATGGGAAAGTCTCCATGTCAAAGCTATGGTGAGGCACTGGGTGCGTCGTTCCAATATGCAACCTTGCTTCCTCCACTTGTGCTTGTGGCCTTGCCCCGGCCTCCTGGCACCTCCTCCGTGGAGAAAACAATACATTTCCCCAGCTGTCAGCCTTGCCACAACAACTTTTGGGGGACTGTTTTTCATTCACCATCCCAATTGCAAATGAGAAAAACACAATTGAGCTTTTGCGAGGTAATGAAATATAATGCTGTTGTTAGTGATGTCATCATGACATATTACTTCCTGGTACGAGGCCACAAGCACAAGTGAAGGAAGCAAGGTCGCATACTGGAACACACTCACTGACATGGCCTGGTAGCTTGTGATTGTCCTACTGTGCCTCTCTTCTCTTCTGACCACTTATGCCTGTTTGTTTCTGACCACAAAATGGCCTGAGTCACTGTGTCTGGGAAAACACAGCACAAGAAGTCAAAGTACAAAGATAATACACGTTTTTATTGTTTGCATAATATTTAGGGTTTTTTTTGTAATATCTAAAGAGGCTAACTGCATAACAATGTGTTGTGTAGACCCATTCTGCCTCGTGCTATGATGCCAGTGTTACGCATCGGTCACAAGAACACAGATACTATTTTTAGGCCGACCAGAGCAGTGCCGGTGCCCACACAGTCACATTCAGAACTGAAGTGCTTACCTGTTAGCGACTTGCGTTCATACCGGGCTCTCAAGTTTTCTGTGTGGGACTGTGTGTTTGGGGAGAACTTTTTTTGGGGAGAAAAAACAACTTTCCGGTTCTTGAATGCTCTCGAAGGCATGAACACGCTAACCTGGTTCGTGCGAGCTCACAAAGTTTAAGGAAGATGCACGAAGCACGAAGGGTCTGCGTGAGAGCCAGGCTATGAACACGCTGGCCGGTTGGAGATTCGGTGTGCGAAGGGGAACCTGCATGGTTCTCTATCGGCCTGAATGCACCTTGAGGTTTAGGAGCCTGGAGTTAGCATGTTGGCACACATTTTCAGCACTGTCTTGTCAGTGAGTGAATTATGTCTTTTCTGCCTCTGTTTTGCAAACGGCCAAAAAGACTTTGGTAGTATCTTCATTTGGTGATGGCCAGACAACATTTTTATTGTTGGTTAACACTAAATTCGCTGTTCTAATGTGTTGGCTGGTAGCCAGCCCTCATTGTCAGTGTTTTTCTCCCCAGTAGTCCAAAATGAATGTTCTGATGCTGCATGTTTGTTGACTTGACAAGCAGATGCAATTTTCAGAGTGAATGTGTCACGTGTATGGCTGCAACTAGATGTAATGGTTGGTGTTGCTAAAGGCCTAAATGAATGCTGTCAACACATGTCATGTGTTGTAGAAGGAGATACTGAAATTGAGAGTGTGGCTTAAGACCTTACAGTGTGTGACTGTATGTGTGAGACACTGTGTCTGTCCTCCATCCATACAACACATGGGCTGTGTTTGTGTGTGTGTGCGCGCGCGCGTGCGAGCGTGTGTGTGTGCTTGTGCACGCACATACACACACACACCACACCACAGTAAATCACCATTCTAACGTGTCATCATTCTAACGTGTCATCATGCATGTTGATGTGTGTGCAGATCTCTCAGGCGTCTGTGGAGGAGACGCTGGTGGAGGACGTGTCGCTCTCCGTGCTCCACGTGGAGGTGAAGAAGCCGGCGCTCTACACTTGCCTGGCCACCAACCACCACAGCGGGGGAGAGAACACCGTCAAGGCCACTGCACACGTCACCGTGTCAGGTACAACAGGCACAACACAATAGAGTAGAGTAGAGTAGAGTACAGTAGCACAGTAGAGTCGAGAAGAGTAGAGTAGAGTAGAGTAGAGTAGAGTAGAGTAGAGTACAGTAGAGTAGAGTAGTAGAGTAGAGTAGAGTAGAGTACAGTACAGTAGTGTAGAGTAGAGTAGTGTAGAGTAGAGTAGTGTATAGTAGAGTAGACTAGAGTAGAGTAGATTTGAGTAGAGTACAGTAGAAAAGAGTACAGTAGTGTAGAGTAGAGTAGAGTAGATTTGAGTAGAGTACAGTAGAAAAGAGTACAGTAGAGTAGAGTAGAGTAGAGTACAGTACAGTAGAAACGAGTAGAGTAGAGTAGAGTAGAGTAGATTTGAGTAGAGTACAGTAGAGTACAGTGAGTACAGTACAGTAGAGTACAGTACAGTAGAGTACATTACAGTACAGTACAGTAGAGTAGAGTAGAGTAGAGTACGGTACACTAGAGTACAGTACAGTAGAGTACAGTAGAGTACAGTACAGTACAGTACAGTACAGTAGAGTAGAGTACAGTAGAGGACTAGAATAGATTACTGCAGTCGTGCAGCTCTACACCTGCGGGGGAGAAAACACCGTCAAGGCCACCGCGCACGTCACCGTGTCAGGTACGCACAACACAGCACAGTAGAGTACAGTAGAGTAGAGTAGAGTAGAGTAGAGTAGAGTAGTAGAGTAGAGTAGATTAGAGTAGAGTAAAGTAAAGTAGAGTACAGTAGAGTACAGTAGAGTACAGTAGAGTACAGTACAGTAGAGTAGAGTAGAGTACAGTAGAGTAGAGTAGAGTAGAGTAGAGTAGAGTAGAGTAGAGTAGAGAAGAAAAGAAAGTCACCGTAGACTAGAGTCTCCCTCTGATTTGGTCAGAGTAGAGTGGAGGAAGAGATGCTTTATTCATAAGAAAGGAAATTAATTACATACACAAACAAATGAGATATTGCCCACATTCGACATACCACTCATTCACACATGCTGTATGAATAAACAAATACATACACTCATTTAACTTCCACATATAAAAAAACCATATAGGAGATGTGTGCACAGCCGCATATCTGTCTGCCTGTCTGCCTGTCTGTCTGTCTGCCTGTCTGTCTGTCTGCCTGCCTGCCTGTCTGTCTGCCTGTCTGTCTGCCTGCCTGCCTGCCTGTCTGCCTGTCTGTCTGCCTGCCTGCCCGTCTGCCTGTCTGTCTGCCTGTCTGCCTGTCTGTCTGTCAGTCTGTCTGTCTGCCTGTCTGCCTGTCTGTCTGCCTGTCTGTCTGTCTGTCTTTCGGCTCTGTCTGTCTGTCTGTCTGTCGGCTCTGACCTTTTCAGAACATCCGCCAGCTGACATTCATGGTGTGAATGAATTGCCAGGGACGGTGGCCAACCCAGCCTAGTTCACCCTGTCAAATGTGATTAAAGATGGTGGTGGCACCCTGCCCCTTGCCAACCGTGGCTGATCTGATTAGACTCTGACGTCCTGCTGTGACATTTTAGGTGCAATCTGCTGGCAAAATCCATCAAAGCATTAATTAAAGCGTTAATTTAACATTAACCCTTTAGCGCAGAGCCTACATTATAACCTTACTGCCACCAAATTATAATGGCTGTTACTTCCGGCAACCACATCTGCAGTAAGTGGCTAATTTAGTTGGTCCTACTCACTTCTATAAACTGCATGAACTCCACATCTTCCAATTGAAAACTCTAGGCCTCATGTCACTTGTGCCTCTTTCCCGCTGCCGTTTTTCTGGTGAGCCTACTGCTCCACCAAGCGAAACCTGACTGCCACTTTTTTATTTTAGAATAGGCACCACACAGCTCAATCGTGAAGCAAAAAGTGATGGCTGAGTCGCGCTGTGTCGAGCAGTAGGCCTACTAGAAAAACGGCACTGGAAATGAGGCACTTGTATTTCAGTTTAGGATAGCTAGACCTTTTTTGCACTTATCTGAATATTTGTAAAAACTAATATGAATATAACTAATGTTATTTATATTTTAGATCCCATTTTCACAAGACATATCAATTGATATGTCAGTACAAAACAGTATGGAGAATGGAATAACCTGCCATGACATTGGCTGCTTACCAGACAAACAAGTTATCTTTTCTTTTAGACATGTGGATTGGGTGTGTGCTTTCTAGCTTGTACTTGTTTCTTTCAGGTGCCTTTTCAGAAATATCTGTTTAAAGCAATAGCCATCTCGTTTTAAATCTCTCCTTGTGTTAAATAATTGAGTTGTCTTTCTCCTGTACTTCAGACCGTTCTTTTAGTGAGGTGATGTTATTTCTAGTTCCAAACTATATGGCATTTTGGAATTCAAACCTTAAGACACATCTCTTCCTGGAGACTTATGGTTGTTAGTTCCACAAGCACTTTCACTTACATGCATTCACACACACGCTCACACACTGACGGGCACACACACTCACACTTTCCAACAAGATACTCGGTGAAGCGACCTTCAGTGTTTTGAAAGGCGCTATACAGTATAAAACGAAAGTATTATTATTATTACTATTAAAACATTGGAGGTCGAATTTATGTCGCCAGTAAAGGAGAAAGACACAACTCTATTATTCAACTCAAAGTGAGGTGTAAAATGGCCTCATTTCCAGAAATTGTCCAGCATCCCTGAAGGAGCTGGACTTGTTCATTGAAATTAAATTACGGCCCAAATCTAAAAACTATACCTTAAAAATGTCATGTAATCCTGTACGTACTAATAAAGACCTATTTTGAATTAGGTTTCTGTGATTTCATTTCAGCACAAACAGCAAGCGAGCAGGTCTTTCTACTCATTGGATTGCCGATGTTTTACCCTGTGCCTTTGCGTGAGAAACGCATAACCTTTCTGTCATAGCTACAGCTAATTTCGACCGTATAGCCAAGAGCAATGGCTAAATATAGACTTAGCGTGCTATCTAGTGCTATCCTTGACGAACTCACATACACATGCATACAAACCCAACCTGTATTCAAACTCCAAGATTTGTTGATTCATTGGCACCCATTATGGTAGCAGAACGGGGTAGCTCAGATATTTTTCCTGAGGTCCTACTGTACGGAGTCTTTTGCCTCGTCACAACATAACAGCAGCAGAAACCAGAGCTGCATCGCCCACTTCCTTCAGTTCCCTCAGTCAGTGTTGTGGTGTTGGGTTTCCTGCTCTGGTTAGGAGTCATCGACGTGTCCGTGCTGCGGGGTCAGATTTCCTGGTGTTACTTAGAGAGCATGCCATTTCCAGCGGTGGGAACTCAGTGTGTCCAAGTGACGAGATAGATGGGATACACTGTACATGAAGCAGGGGTAGAGTGTGTGTGTGTGTGTGTGTGTGTGTGTGTGTGTGTGTGTGTGTGTGTGTGTGTGTGTGTGTGTGTGTGTGTGTGTGTGTGTGTGTGTGTGTGTGCGTGTGTGTGTGAGCAGGTGTAGAGTGGCCAACTTCCTGAAGAGAAGTGAGATGACGGATGGAAAAGATATGCGTGCTGTGCATTGACATTGACTTGTGTGGGTTGTGTGCCAGTGTTACTGCAAGAGTAGTTTGTACTAATTGACCCCCACCTCTTCTAACATGCATACTTGTGCAAGCACACACACACAGGCACGCACGCAGGCAAACACACAAGCACACAAACACAAACACACACACACACACACACACACACACACACACACACACACACACACACACACACACACACACACACACACACACACACACACACACACACACACACACACACACACACACACACACACATACACACACACACACACACATATACGTACACAGGTATGCAGACGCAGACACTCGCAAACACATACACAGATGGAGACACACACTCACACACATGGAGACACACTCACACACATGGAGACACACTCACAGGTACACAGGTATGCAGCCGCAGACACTCACAAACACACACAGATGGAGACACGCACTCACACACACACATACAGACGGAGACACACACTCACACACATGGAGACACACACTCCATGGAGACACACACTCACACACATGGAGACACCCACCTTTTGTGTGTTTACTGTCTGCAGTGTTTACATTGCACTGCTGTTGCAAGTTACACCTGTCATGGAAGCTGAACGCCTCACACATAGAGAGACCTCCCTCTTACACACACACACACACACACACACACACACACACACACACACACACACACACACACACACACACACACACACACACACACACACACACACACACACACACACACACACACACACACACACATATACATACACACACACACAGGAAGCCAAACGCAAAGACAAAACAAGACATATCCTCAGTATGGTTGAGGGCAGAGCAGGGGCCTGTTGGCCCCTCTTGCCACTGGATGGACACATGCTTACCTCTCTTCCTCTCCTTCTCTTTCTCTTCCTGGGTCCCTTTCTTTTGTTGGTGTCTGGATCACCCTGCCATTTCCCCATAGAATGGAGGTAAGGAGCTTTTTTCTCTTCGTTTTTTTTTTCTTTCTACTACCACTTTCGTTCACTCTCTTTTCATCCGTGCCCTCCTTTCTTTTCTTTCTTGTTTACTTTCGTGTCTGTGTCCCTCCTTTTGCTTGCACTGTGGAACATTGTATGAGAGAGAGAGAGAGAGAGAGAGAGAGAGAGAGAGAGAGAGAGAGAGAGAGAGAGAGGTGGGGGGGGGTGCAGACAACGAGTGAATAGCGTGTTTGTGTCA
>NC_085867.1:1021531-1054031 GCF_034702125.1 Engraulis encrasicolus
TAGCAGGACACCTATGATGTCATGCGGGCGTGCGGGCGTCCAAGTTGCTTCTTCTCTAACTTTCTGGCGAAGTGCCGTTACTAGTTCTATCGCATCTGGTTGTCTAGTCAAGACCGCGTCGTTAGTTCTATCGCATCTGGTTGTCTAGTCAAGACCCCGTTACTAATTCTATCGCATCTGGTTGTCAAGTCATGCACCCAAAGACGCTTTACAGATAGGCCGAGGCCATAAACAAATAACATATAAAACTCAAAGACATACAGAGACTGAATATAAGTACAAAACAGGGACACAACAAAAATAGACGGCAGTGGAAAGTTAAGTCCATGATGAAATGGAACAGTCACGTTTGGTGGAGATGATAAGCAAACCCACAACAGGAGCATTGATGGAAGGCCATTGCATTACACTTACAGTAGCTGACGCCTTTTTATCTAAACTGACTTATCGATATTAGGCTATTGGCAGAGGTGGAAGAAGTACTGTTGTTGTGTACTTAAGTAAAAGTAGAAGGGCCCTGCGAAAAAATTACTCAAGTGAAAGTAAAAGTTGTACACCAAAAATGTACTTAAGTAAAAGTCCTAAGTACTGACTTTTAAATGTACATTTTGACATTATCACTGTAACGAAGGGGAGTAGGGTTGCCCAGCTGGGACTCGAACCTAGAACTTCTAGGGTAGTAAAGAGGGGCTCTGACCGCTACACCAAAGAGCCAGGCTGGGCAACTCTACTCCCCTTCGCTACAAATGGTGTCAGAAGTGGGATGTTACCGTGAGGCCATCGGAAGCGTTCCCATTGTGTGTGATCCGTAATTCCATGTGAGGGACCCCCAGGATTGGTGACCCCGGTGTGAGGGACCCCAGTGATGGGTGAAGCATTGATGACGGGGCACACACAATACCTCCTAATGTATGTCCTCTACAAGTCTTCTGTTGTCCAGTCTTGCACTTTAAATGTCTGTATGAGCACTGTCTATGTCCATACTGTCTTAAGTCCATGTATAAGTACTGTCTATGTCTGGGCATTATTGAGCAGCCTAGAGCAAATCAGGAGGGAGGGCCTACTTCCCAAACAAACAAGCCTGGAAAAAGTCAGGGAAACACCACTCACCAAGCCTGTGAGAAGACCCACGATGGCTTGGAGATTCAGATCACTGAGGAAGACTCAAGCCAGAAGGTGGATAATTCTGCCTCGAGCCTGGATGGATCAACCAGCAGCACAAGAATAAATCCTAATGTGGCGTGGAGTGAAGTGGCTGCTACCCCACCCTGGATCCTGGCACAGGGCACCCGGAGGATGAACCGCCGTAAACAGATTCCTGAAAATGCTGCTACTAACGCCAAGCCTCGTCTGAATCTTATCAAAGGGAAGAAGACTGGTGGTATTGTTGGGACTGGTACTGGTGGAGACATTCAAGTCATTAAGTCTAAACTGGTGAGTGTCTTTGCAACAAAATTCTCACCTGATTTAGACTCAGAGACTCTGACTAGTTACATGGAAAACAAACTTGAACGCAAGGTCACCTGTCAAAAGCTAGAGACTGTGCATAGTCGGTTCAGTTCATTTAAAATAACTGCTGAATGCAAAGAAGTGAGTGAGATGTATAATCCAGAGCTGTGGCCAGAGGGTACTTTTGTGCGCCGATTCTATGAGGCACGCAAACCCAAGTCCACTGTGGGGCCATTGGCAATGATGGATGTGCCTTCAACAGGGGCTGAGGTGCATGAAGCCCAGTGTTAAGGGGGGTTTAGAGTCGCGCGTTCGCGGGGGTTCTGCACAGAGAATGAGCCACAGCGCCCCCCTGTGCAGCGACAAAACGACCCCTGGCTGCAGTACACGCATGTTTCTCCCAGGCTGAAATGTCCGTGAGCTGAGCTATGCTTGAAGACGGTGATTGGTCAATGCGCTTACGGCAGTCCGGGGGGAACTCAGCCCTGATAGGTCAGTTGTGTTCTATTCTTCTACCCTACCGCGGAGGTTTGAAGGAAAACGAAAAAAAAAACACGATGCAGATGACTTGGCAGGAAATCACTGGAGTTTACTTGACAGGGAGAAGAGAAACTGTTTTTTATTTCAGTAGTACAACTTCCAAAAAATCAATTAGAAATATCCATAAAAGGCCATCATGGAAATGATATGTTTGTAGTGTGGTAGTAGCAAAGAAGCCTCTTTGTTCTTTTGTAGTGTGGCAGCTAGCTCATTAAAAAAGGGTTCGCTAATGTCCTGTAGAGTTTGAATGGGTTTGGCTGACAGTTGCTAAGCTAGCTGTTAATTAGATAGGCTATCTATTGTATTTAAAAATGGCTTTTGTTTCATTTAACCACCTCAACTGTAAAACATGAATAAAGAGAGACTCTTGTATGCTATCATCCATGTCTAATTACGCCACAACTTTTTAAATTAATAGCAAGAAGCCTCTTTGTTGATACAGTATATAGTACAAGTAGTGTGGCTAGCTAGCTTCTAAAACAGGGTTCGCTAATGTCCTGTAGAGTTTGAATGGGTTTGGCTGACAGTTGCTAAGCTAGCTGTTAATATGGCCATTAGATGTATTGTATTTAAAACGGCTTTTGTTTGGCATTTTAACCACCTGAACTGTAAAACATGAATAAAGAGAGAATCTTGTATGCTATCATTCATGTCTAATTACGCCACAACTTTTTAAATTAATAGCAAGAAGCCTCTTTGTTAGTGGTAGAATTACGTTTCAGGTGGCTAGTCAACTAGCTTTGAGTTTGTAATGACTGATTTAGCTGGCTAGCTACTACTAGGCCCCAGGTGTGAATGGCCATTCATGCTGTCTATTGTCTTTTAAAATGGCGTTTGTCTTGCATTTAATCTCATGTAGTACTTGACCAAAAATAAACTGATGTTGTACCATCTAATTATGCCCCAACTTTTAGAAGTAGGCTACTAGTGGAATATTACGTTTTACATAGCCAGCTGATTAGCTTTGTGATTCATTCTAGGGACTGGGCTCAACTGAATGAGTTAGTTCGCCCCCTGTTGTCACGGAGGTGAATTGACGTCATTAAAATCTCCTCCTCCCTCCCCCCTTGCCCCACTCTTGAATTTTCGGCGGGAAAAAAAACACCACGCCCT
Source organism: Engraulis encrasicolus (assembly GCF_034702125.1). NCBI lineage: Eukaryota > Metazoa > Chordata > Actinopteri > Clupeiformes > Engraulidae > Engraulis > Engraulis encrasicolus. The sequence continues at coordinate 1,024,634 of NC_085867.1, forward strand.
TTCGCACGCATTCGCATGTAGGTCGACTATGAGGCAATACCCCCCGCTGACAGTACGTCTATGCTTTACCCCGCAATCGGCACCGCGTGACTATGCATCAGCCTTTAGTCACTGTGATGGGGATTAGAGTGGTGTCTTACAACTCCCGAGGCTTACGCCTAGGACAGTCTGCTGGTGACAGAGCACACTGTGCTGTTGTTGACCAGCTACTGGAGACCACGGACATTCTCTGTTTGCAAGAGACATTTTTAGCCATACAGGACCTGGATAAACTGAACTCTGTACACAGTGACTTTCATGGAGCGGGAGAGTCCACAACAGATCTGAGCAGTCGAGTGCTGCGCGGTAGAATACCTGGAGGTGTGGCCATTTTGTGGCGCAAGAAATATGACCCAATGATTACTGTTATTAGATTAGAGGTGGACTGGTGTATTGCCATTAAAATTGTGTATGATATGAATGTTTTTATAATTTTAAATGTGTATACCCCATATGACAGCTATAAGAATGAATATGAATACATGAATAGATTGGCTTTTTTAAACTCTTATATTAAGGAATGTATATGAAATGCAAATGCAAATGTTTTTTTGATTGGTGATTTGAATGCTGACATTTCTGATGAGAAATCTCTCTTTGGTCAGCACTTGAAGCAGTTCTGTTATGATAGTAAACTGGTTCTCTCTAGTATGAATTTACTTCCTGCAGATAGTTATACTTTTATCAGTGAAGCGTGGCACACAACGTCCTGGCTGGATCATGTAATCTGCACAGCCGATGCACATGAAAGTCTGGAAAAGGTAGACATTTTGTATGAGCTCACCACCACTGATCACTTACCTGTCTCTATGTTGATAAATATTGACAACCTACCCGACTGCAGCAGTTCAACACAAGATGGCGCCAATGGGCCGAAAGTAAATTGGGCTAAACTATCTAAAGAGGATGTTCTTTATTATTGTGGGAGGTCAGATGTTCTCTTGAGGGAGGTACAGTTGCCAATTAACGCTATTTTATGTCCAGATATTAACTGTGATAATGTTACTCACTGTAATGATCTCTGTGAAATGTATAACAGCATAGTGACAGCTGTACATGAGGCCAGTAAACCTCTACACACTCACCCCAAAAGGGCTAACAACATCAAACCTGGTTGGAACAAGTATGTAGCTGACCATCAAGAAGCTGCTAAGAGGGCTCATAGGGCCTGGGTTGTGGCTGGTCGGCCTAGGCATGGGCCAGACTTGGAGCATAAGAAACGGGCCAATGCAAGATATAAGTATGCTGTGCGCTTTGTTGGGAAGCATGAGCAAGGCTTAAGAGCTCATTCTATGGCCACAAACCTTCTTGATAACAAAGGCTACAAATAGGGCCAAAGCTGTACTACCATGCCACAATAGCCTTGGTCTCATTAGCCACGCTTCAGCGGCCCGGGGCCGCCCGGGGCTCAGGAGAGTGGCCGGCTCGGAGCTGCCGGCCCCGGGCCATTTTTTGCCTGATCGGACTCATAGCCGACCCCAGGCACATTCAGGTACACGCCTTGTTTGTGAAACGTCAGTCGAGCACAGCCCACTTTCGCCCCAAATCACAGAAGGACAACAACAGAACAACGACAAAGAATAACAACATGCCCATTAACAACATGCATTCAACCAGCCATTATTGTTTAGCAATCGTTCAGCACTTATAAGAAGACGGTACTTAGAGGTGTGAATGCAGATTAAAACATGGCAAAGCTAGCAGCCATGTCAAACTTGTAGCCCAAGTTAAAATTTGAATTGGATCATATGTGAATCATGAGAATTGAGCACACAGCACCAATATCAACAAATATGTATTTATTTTCTATCACTAATGACGGACATTTAGGTAGTGTGCTTGTAGGTCCAGGTAAGATGACTGTCTCGTCTAAAAACGAACATTACACAAACTAGCAGTGCGCTAAAAACATGCTAAAAGCATGCTAACAAAATCATCACCTGGAGTCTGCCTGATCTGACACCCAGACCAACGAAGCTAATTTGGTCAAAATCCAAAAAACAAGAAGTTATTATCTTACTCTTGGCGTAATCACAGGTACTTGTGGGTTGAATCAAATAATTCCAGAAACTCGTCAACAACTCCAGAAAGTAATGTGATGATGCTTTGTTTATTAACTGTAGCCATTCACTTGAATGGAACTCTGCAGCACTCATCTGCTTGTTAATGCGGACTCTGGGGGAGACTGCCTGCCGCAAGTGTCCTGCTACGGAACACAGAGAGATGAGCCACGCACGCGACTCTCCTCAACACGGCTGTAGTGATTAACCAGCCATGGAAAAAATAAATTGAGACTGTGAATTGCGATGTTTACAAGGAAATAATTTTAATCAATAACAATGAAATACCCAAAAAAGCAATACCCATGTCAGATTCGAATATTAATGGCCAATTAATATTCGTTCGAATGTCTCGAATTTTCTTAACATTCGACTTATATTCGAATATCGAATATCGAAGTCAAAGGCTTAGTGGAAAGCATACCAAATCACGATAATGGCACAAGAGTTGGCGGCTAAAAGCAGAAAAAAGCGACATGACTTAGCTATGACATCCCAAGTTTAAGTGTAGTGGTGCCCATGATGCCCTGATAACAACAAAAAAGTTATGTTGGCTAAATAACTTTAAAAACACAAACAGAAGTGCCAAGGTTGCATCTTATGAAATTATGCCATAAGAAAGCCAAACACCCCAAACTAATGCTTAACCATAATTTGCCCAGAATTTAGCGATAAGTCCCCCATGCAGCCACATTATTACACAGAGGTTGACCCCGCCTCCGAGCCTCAACGGTGCTTGCTGGCCCATCGAATTCGACGGGCCAGGGAAAACGGCCCTTAGCCCCACAACCTGGCCCGGCGGCCATCTTTAGCACCTAGCCCCCTTTTGATGAGATCACCGTCAGCCCCCTTTTGTCCGGGCCAGCCCGGGGCTGGCCCTGCAGTGAGACTAAGGCTATTGAGGGGGTATCTGGCGCTGACAGTATAGCAGAGCTGTGGAGGCAGCACTATGCTGCTTTGTTTAATTGCATCAAAAGTGTACCTTATTGTGTAGGCAATCTAAATGAGGAAGTGATTCATTTTACACCCAATGAGGTTATGTATGCTATAGAACATCTAGCTGATAATAAATCTAGTGGCAATGATAATATCACTGCTGAGCATCTTAAATTAGCCAGCCCTAGAATTGCAGCTTTGCTGTCTATTTGCTTCACTGGTCTAATGACACATGGGGTGCTACCCGACACTATGCTCACTGTTACATTAGTACCAGTCATTAAGGACAAGACAGGTAAAATAGGGAGCATGGATAATTACAGACCCATTGCCTTAGCCAGTATTCTTTCTAAGGTGTTGGAGAAACTGTTGCTAGATAGGTTGAGTGAGTTTATCTTTACCACAGAAAATCAATTTGGTTTTAAGCCTATGCACAGCACAGACCTATGTATATATGCCTTGAAAGAAACGGTTGAATCCTACAGAAGTCATGGTTCTACAATATTTCTGGGGTTCATTGATGCGTCCAGGGCATTTGACAGAGTGAATCACCATAAGCTCTTCACTAAACTCATGCTTAGGGGTGTGCCTGGATGTATTATACGTATTCTTGCTTACTGGTATGCTAAACAACACATGCAGGTGAAATGGGGAAACAGCCTATCTTCCCCTTTCAGTGTAGGCAATGGTGTAAGACAAGGGGGCTTCTATCCCCAGCACTGTTCAACCTATACATGGACAACCTCTCCAAACAACTGGGGAGATGTAAGACAGGATGTCTGATAGGGAACAATGTTTTAAACCATTTGATGTATGCAGACGATCTTGCTATCATGTCCCCTAGTACTGTTGGATTTCAGCAGCTACAGTCGGTCCCCCTACAATGCACACCCTTTACCGAGGTAATGCCACGTCATCCACCTCGGTACGTACCGGGCCTAGCTGCAGTGTACCCAAACAACCGCCGGGTGGCACTTGGGAGCGCTTGGAATGTTTTAGACGATGCTGACGGCATATTAATATATGCTCATATTCACCAGCACGCACCGATTCAGCGGATAACAACATGCCTATAAATTGTGTGAGAACACCTCCAGGAAGTAGGAAGAGTCATAAAAAGAATAGCCTAAATAATGTAATGAATTTTCTTTTTTTTTTAAATGATGATCGGATGAATTGCATTAATGTGCAAGCTCTGACAAAATGTAAATTGAGTGTAGCCACAAGCCATACCGATTATCGCATCGCAAGATTTGAAACGTCTAATATTGCAACTTCAGACTTGTTGTCTGGATGTGGATACTTTTTCGTTTGGTAAAAATTACTGAGAGTGCAATACACCTCACCGCAGTAACCTAACAGCGCTTCGTTTGAGCGTGTAAGCGTTGGCTATTTATCTCACATCGCCAACAGCTGGGGCGATAACCTAACCTACACTTCCCTAATGAATTTAATGTTGTCACATTGGCAAAAATTAGCAAGCGACTGATATTGCTGTTTTCGTGCTCAAATTAAGTGTAACCAACTGTCGGGTTATGTGTCGCAGGTGAGAAAGTGCGCATTTTTCCAGCGACACCTCTCCTTGTTACCAAATACCCTGGAGAGTACTGTACACCACAAATACGCCAAGACACAAATATTGAGTTTTAAAATAATATTTATTAACTAACAGAAATCTAAAAGAGTCCCGGGGCACCCCAAATCTATACAAGTCCGAAATTCCAAATTTCCTTGGAGATCCCCCCCACAGTCATCCGTTCCGAAGGAGGCGGAGGAGCGGTGGCCAGGTGTCCATCCATTGCGAGGCTGGGGAGACAGGAAGAGCTTGGTGACAGTAGGCTTGATTCCATAGGCAGTCCAAATGACACTCACTTCCATAATTAAGTAGGCTACGCAGGTAATCGCTGCACTTATTCCACGTGATTTACAACACTGCACTCGCTAGTCTAGGTTAAACGTTAGGGGTGAAGTTGCTCAGCACTCGCACACGGCACGGTTCACTATATTAAAATATAGCCTAGCCTTCTGTGGCTATTCAGAGCAATATGAACCAATCAGGTCGGCGTTGCTATTAAGCAAAATACATCCCTGATGTCTACTTAACTAAAATAAGATGCATTTGTCTAATATTTGGAGACATCGCCTTGCTCTTTCTGCGGGGAATTAAGCGCCTCTCTCCCTCGCTCTCTCTCTCTCCCTCTCTCGACAACACACACACACACACACACACACACACACACACACACACACACACACACACACACACACACAGTTTGGAGAGGACGCATTTAAACTGTAACAGTTTAGGCAGTAGGGGAGAGCAGGGACTCATGAAACTCGGGACGAATGAAACACTGCGATTTACTCGAAAACTTTAACATATCCGAAAGTATGAAAAGTCAAAGCAGGTTTACAGGCAAAAGGGATTTTAGTGTCAGTAGACACTGTCGGGACGAATGAAACACCCGTTTCATCCGTCCCTCTCGCCCATTGACTTAAAGCAGGATCAAAATAAAATGGGAGCACTTGAGATGACTATGTTCCAACTTGTCTTGAGCACCGTCGTAGCGCAACAAATCATTATCGTAAACATAGCCTAGATAATTGGAAATTACAAAAAATAGGCTACATTTTATAGACTTTGGCTATAGGCTAAGCCGACTCCTCTACCTGTTTGAATTAGTGCAGCCTTACAGGGAGGACGTTAATTTGGCATAGGTCAACTGCAAGAGACTACTAATTTGTGACTTGACGTGATGTGTGAATAATTAGGCTACGATATGCAACAGGCATATTTAGCCGCACTCAGTCATTCATTGGGTGAATGTCCCGACCCTGTGTGTCCGCGTGCATGCATGGGGTGGGGAAAAATACATCAAGCGTGCCATCACCACCCATCCCCCCGGACCCACGAAACCCACTGAAGATCCAAGCAATTGTAGTCTGTCAGTATTTTAGTGTGGGCCCAGGTAGTTGAATTCATGGCATGGCCTGGTTATCTCAATAGTGCCAAGAAGATGTTTGCCCTCAGGCTAGTGTGTTCATAAAGCGCATGTTCGATTTGCTGTAATAGGCTACGATCAGTAAGCCTCAACTTGTCTGTCGTGTCTTTTCCTTCTTTCGATATTTTGTAAAATAGGCCCACGTTAAAGCCTAAATACGATAATAGGCCTAAATAAGGCTAATAAAGTAAGCTAAATAAGTTAGGCCTAAATAAAGTTGTTTTAGCCTATGAACTCAGGCAATGCAGAAATTTGCGGAGGGATTTTGGATATCTTGGCCTATAGGCTACCGATGGCTTTATGAACTTCATGACTGGGCTACAAGATAGTCGGGTAAACATAGTCTTGACTTGTAGACCACCAACATCTGATGCTGAAGTGGGGGAGGGTGTTTTTTTTCACTTCAAATGTTCCCCGACACACACACACACACACACACACACACACACACACACACACACACACACAGATACGCGCTAATCGCTCTCCCTCTCTTTCTCATTGTTGCTATACGTGCATCTGGATAGGCATAGGCAGTGTGGTCACCCAGCACATTTTCATAGAAATGCTGTGGGGTTTTTTTTAATGAAATCTTTATTCAGTTATTTGTGAACAGTCTCTGCGTTTCACTTTCGATGTTGCGTCACCGTGGACAAGTGTCTGCTCGAAAACTTAATGCAAAGCGGCTAAAATGTTCAGAACGTGTTGAACTTTTCAGAACATGAATGTTTGTCTGTGGGGGATGGGTGGGTTACAGCAGTGCAGTGCAGTGCACGGGACTGCACAGCCTTTTGTGACATGTCGTGGCGCGACAGGTTATCCAGCCTCCGAAGGAGTCATAGGCTACTGTTGGTTCGCATCTCCACCGAAGCAACTGAATTTGCAGTCCTAATCACAGATGATTAGCCACACCTGGTGTAACAGATGTATTGTCATGTGTGCATCACATCCCCAGTTAACCGGAATCCCGTCGATCGCGCACAACAGCGCATTGAAAGGATGAAATGTTCACAAGCACCAATACAAAAAAAACGTCTTCAACCTATTAGTCCGTAGGCTATCCTGAGGATATCCGTTCCTGACTTGAATAGGTAGTGCAGAAATAATTAACAGACATCACTTAGCCTATAAGTTAGGAGCGGAATTGAGACGGTGAATGCAGGACAGAATAATGAAAACAAAACACCGTCGACTGGCGGTCTTGTTTAGGGATCACGCTTGTGTTATTATCAAATACCCAACGCGCAATTGGCTGACTCTTTCCACTTGTAGCCTAAAACTGAGGGAGGGATCAACATACAATGAGCTACACTGAAGCAGATTACTCTGCTTCGCAAAAAAACCCCAGTGCACCAATAATACCCCCGTCTTCAACCTACTATTTAGGCTACCAGATATATAGGCTAGTAATAGTATTAAGTTGTGCTACCTTGTTTTTTTGTGGTAACGACAGTGTAGATCAGGTAATAACCTGCAATAGGGGAAGCGGCATGCGCCAGTTTTAAAGACGGAATGTCGTCGCCAAATGTAAAATCACCTCTCTCATGCTGACATGACGGGGCACTACTTCATTAGGCTACAATGTTGTTCATGTCTGTTTGACTCACACTATACGAGTGGTTCAATTTGTGTTTTTGTGCTCATCGCACAAATGAGACAGACAGGCTTGCTTGATAGGGCTACACAAAGCAAGCGACATCGGTCCACTCAAAATGGTCCGAACTCCGCCGCTTGATTTCATGTCTCCTCAGTCTCTCCATTACGGTTTATTAGCCTACTCTGTTTTGTTATTTTCGTTATTCTTAGCCCTGGCATTACAGATGAAGCAACTGTGATCAGTGAGGTTGTGGAAACGGTTGAATAGGCCTATGGTCCTAAATTGGGTTATTGTGGTTGTGGTCTTGTTTAGGGCTCACACTTGTGTTATTATCAAATGCCCTATCAAATGCCCAATGCTAAATAAAACATGCAATTTGCTGACTGTATTTCTACTACTACTAAAACTGGGGGACGGGCAAGGACGGAAGCACAAACAGACCATAGACACAGGCAGACGCTGCTCTGCAAAAGCGGTGCTATACTGCCCCCCGCATTCCGAATGGCCACAGGGTGTAATGATCACGGTACGCTGTCGCGGCCCGGCACGGTAATGAGCAGATTGAAGTTACACCATCTGTACTCAATGTGTGCTCTGAGTATGGGGTCGAGTTTGATGTGCAGTACAATGCAAAAAAGAGTGTTGTGTTGATATGTAGAACCAAGGAGGATCATAAAGTGCCTTTTCCAACGTTCTACCTGTCAGGACAACCAATATGTGTATCAAGCAGTATAAAATATCTTGGGCACATCATCACTGACAAGCTGCAGGATGATGCTGACATGTATAGGCAGAGACGAATGTTGTATGCACAAGCTAACATGTTAGTAAGAAAATGTCATTACTGTCCTGATGATGTGAAAGTAAGCTTGTTTCGTGCCTACTGTAGCCCTATGTATGCAGCTCCATTATGGATCAACTATAAAAAAGAGACAATGCGTAAACTCCAAGTAGCATATAATGACTGCCTAAGGATATTGCTGAAAAAGCCCAGGAGTTGCAGTGCTAGTAAACTATTTTGTGACTCAGGACTATGTACTTTACAGGCTCTCCTGAGGAACCTAATGTTTAAGTTCATGTGCCGTTTGGATAAGTCTAAAAACTGCATTATAATGATGCTCACAAGTGCCAGATATAGCTCTGTCCGTTACCAATCATATATGTGGAAACATTGGTATGGCTGCCTTTTAAGACAGTCATGACATAGTTTGTATATGCTTTGGCATCATTGCTGTTTTTTTTTTTTTTTAATTATTATTATTTCTTCTTTTTCCTGCACATTTTATTTCTATGTATATGTTGTGTGTCTGCCTATTGGGCCCTGAGCCTGTAATAAAGTTTATATATACTGTCTATGTCCTTACCTAGATTAGTCTATGTCTGTATGGGAAAGCAAGAAATGTAATTTCAAATTCTTTGTATGACCAGTGCATGTAAAGAAATTGACAATAAAACCTACTTGACTTGACTTGACTTGATTTGACACTGGATGGGAGAAGCATGATGGGCCGTTGCGTGAGGGACACCATGAAGTTTATGAAGTGCACGGGTGCGCTCCCCGAAGGGGAAGGCAGTGTGATGGAGTGCAACGTTTTGACCTTCAGGTCTTCATCAGGCCTGAAGGTCCTGAAGGTCAAAACGTTGCGCTCCATTAAATAATTCACAGCAGACAAGCAGTGTCGCGGACTTTATATCTTTTTCACTTGGATTTACTCTCATTGTCCTGCGCCTGGCCCATCGGGTGGGATGTGCACACATCTACTCCTCTGAAGTGTGATGGAGTGACCATCACTAGGGTTGTGGCTGTGTTCTGACTAACATGCCAATGAGTCTGGCTCTTTGGTGTAGCGGTCAGAGCCCCAGTTAACTTTTCCAGAAGGTCTAGGTTCAAGTCCCAGCTGGGCAACTCTACTCCCTTTGCTACAATTACATTACATTGCATTAAACGTACAGTAGCTGACAGTAGCCTTTTGATCCAAACTAACTTACCGATATTAGGCTATTGATTACAGTCCGTTTAGCAATGTGTGGCTAGATGCCTTGGAACAGGGTAGAGGTGCTCCGATTGCTCGGCAGCCGATAATGGCCAAAAATAGCCTGGTCGGTGATTGGAAAAACATGCCGATCAAAAAACCGATCCAGAGATATTAAATTCCTCACGCAACCATTTTGCCTTTACACCTGGCGCTGCATGCCTAGCTCTGCACAGCTGCTGCACCAAAAGAAGACATATTTGCTTGTCTATAACTTTTCGGAATTCCCTCCTTCATTTTCACCATTTATAATCATATCTGCACCAACAATTGATCTGATTTTCCGAGCCATGCGCCGTTTAGCCTACATGACGCTTGTAATTTGCGAATGACGTGTCAGTCTCGCCATGTTCGCTATTTTGAGTTACAGCCTGTATGGAAGTTGTCAGTCAGCACGCAACAACTAAACGTTTCCAAAACAAACATCAACGGTATTGTTTTTAAAGTTGTAGCCTAATTGACAGCCAGTTCATTAGTTTGTAGTCGCTGCAACACCAAACAGCAACAGAGGGAGAGTGGACGGTGAAACTCAAAGAGTCTGTGCAGGGAATTCTACAATCTATGACAGTGTTACAGAGAAAGAGCTTTCCTCGCAGACACGCTGTGTTGTGCGTGTTGCCTGTTCTTTCAAGTGAAGTTTTTTTCTGGTTTAGGGACTGTTCGTTATTTATTTAAGGGGCCGTCGGAAGATTGACATAGGGCTTAAAAAAAAATCGCTTGACCCTCCCCCTCATGTATACGAAAAATACATGACCCTCCCTTTAACGGCGAAAATTGTTCGATGACCCTCCCCCACACACTTCATCGAGTTTTAGACTGCAAAACATTTTCTTTTCACAAAAAGCGTTGCATGACAACGCTAGTCTTTAAAGCCAACGCCATTGTTAAGGTATCTTGAACACTAGACTTCACGAAGGCGGTGGCGATTTCAGTACTGACAAACGTTATTTGGCTTTAGACACAATACTAAAACAAAACAAACAAATAACAACTCCTTATTCATGATTATATCAAACATGGAACGTATTGGATAGGATACCTTTATTTGAAATGCATCTAGTGGGCACGCCAAAAGGCAGAACATATGCAGACCATTCAACAAAGCATAATGGGTAAAAGCTATCCATGATTTTGGTGTAACGTCAAAACTGTACGTGAGCCCGCAGCATGGTTGCTATGGCCACTTGGAGACCCCACGTCATTTTGCCGTAAAGAAAGGAAGAGAGACAGCGAGCGAGAGAGCTCTGAATTGAATTGAGAGAGAGATCGAGAGACCGAGAGAGAGAGAGAGAGAGAGAGAGAAAGAAAGAGAGAGAGAGCGACATCGACATCGAGAGAGAGAGAGCGAGAGCGAGAGAGAGAGAGAGAGAGAGATGTCTGCTGGCAAGACCCGGAGATTTAATGAGGTACGTCATATTTCCCTTGAGGGAAAAAATGCCAACTAGCAGCTGCATTGCTATTTATACCTGAATGAAAAGTCATCTATACCGATAGATATTCAGGATGCAGAATGGAGTCTCGGAACCAATCACTGTCAATTTTTTTCTCAAAAAACGAGGCAAAAAGTTCGTATGCAAATTGGTATTCCAAAACTCCCGCCACCTTCTTGTCAGACTCACAGGGGACCATCAACTCCTCCAACACCCGCTGAATACCCTGCAGTCTGGGGTTGTCTTTTTTTTTCACGAAAATATTCGAGTCTAACAGATATGTCCTCTGCCGATAACGTCTGTAAAGAAACTCTTAATTTCCTGTGCCTCCAGCTCCCGTTTCTCCTGTCAGTTCTACATCTGTTCGTATCCTGAGGCTCAGCCATAGCTGGGACTGCCTGAAGTTCCTTCACGAATGAATCAGAATCTGACTACCGCGGTTTCGGCTGGCTCAGAGGGCTCTGGCCTAGCTGTTCTAGCCATCGACCACGTCGATGGATCTAGCTCTACGAGAGTTCTAGACTGTATTCAGCGGGTGTTGGAGGAAGTTGGTACCGCCCTGTGAAGCGGAGAGTCGGGGATTTTACACTGAGTTTGCATGTTTTTTGCCTCATATTTCGAGAGAGAGAGAGAATATATATATATATATATATATATATATATATATATATATATTAATGAATCTAGGCACAGACACAAAAAAATGAATGACCCTCCCCTTTAGATCAAAAAATGTTGGTTGACCCTCCCCTCAACACAGGAAAAAATGGCATGACCCTCCCCCATATTCTTCCGGTGACCCCGAAAATAAATAACGAACAGTCCCTTAGAATCTCAAGTGTTTCAGTTACAATGTAATTTGCGATTGACCACACCTCGCCAGTTTAACCATTTCACGTTATAACCTAGTTGCCTCGGTCAGCACGCGACAACTTCACGTTGTCCGCACAAACATGTCAACGTTATTCTTTTCAAAGTTGTAATTGACAGTCAGTCGATTAGTTTGATAGTCGCTGAAACGCCAAACGGCGACAGATGAGGGGAGAGGGAGAGAGCTCAGACTCAGAACGGCAGCGGAGCACTGCAGCTGTGGACTGTGACAGAGAGGGGAGGGGCTCTCCTCACGAGGCTGCTCATTTAAAGCGACAGGGTTTTTTCTCGTATGTAGAAGACTATTTGAAGTAATGTTTCAGTTTCAATTCAATCTTAAATAGTTTAGTAATTACATGCAATAACTTATAAATTGATTAATACTGTAGACTTACTTGTAGTCTACCAACACTAGTCTGAAAGAACTGAAAGATGATGATAATAATAATAATAATAACAATAATAATAATAATAATAATAATAATAGCCTAAAAATAGGCCTACATTGTGAAAGCGACATGTGCTAATTAAGATTGATTGGTTTATGGGCAGAAATGGTATTCAATAAGGATAATTAATAGGCTATTAAAAAAATAGGAAATCATTTCTGTGATCGGCAATGATCGGTGATCGGCAGATAAAGATTTTTGGTGATCGGTATCGGTGATCGGGCCCAAAAAATGGTGATCGGAGCACCTCTAGTACAGGGTATTGGTTACAGTCCGTTAAACAATGTGGGCGGAATTCTCCCGTCTCCACTTAAGTCGGTTTTACGCGCGCATATTTTACGCGGTCTTATCTTGCGCGTATTCTCCCCTCTGGAACGTCGCCACACCCCTCGCGCTTAACTCAGAAAAATAGCGCGTAGCCCAACATAGGCGTGATATATGCTAAATGGGGGGATGAGTCTCCGCCAAGTTCATCAGTTGTGGCTACAAAGAAACTATGGAGCATGGATTTTCAGATGAACCATGTGAAAACCTCGGCAGTCCATTGAGATCCAACACTGAACTTTAGCTTTGAAAACCACGTGCCAAAAGTCCTCTTGCAAAAGCGTTTCAAAATCTAACCTCCACTCCTTTTCACAAACTCAAGGCAAGTATTGGAGGTGAGATAATGAGATGGAAACGCGATGTGTCCCTTTGGCGGGAACTCAGCTGAGCGTTTTGGTGCACAACAGGTTGATTGAAATAATAATCATGATTAAACGTTTTGTTAAAAATGGAGTTTGGCGTGTTGCATGGACAATTCCGGAAATCAAAAAGTGATTTAAAATGCTGATCATTCCCACAGTTAAACAAACACATAGTAGGCCTATTTGCTGACTTTTAAAAGTGTTTCTCCGCTTCTCTGTACAGCAACGTGACATTAAAATAATTGGAAATATATGGATCTCTGCTGTCCGTCAGCATATTACACTTAGGCTGAATGCATGCTGAAGAATGAACAAGGAAATCGATCGTCATGAAAAAACGGAGAGTTTATATTCTGTCGCAGACATGGGAATTAATTGGACATGGGCAAAAACAGATAGGACAACCTGTAGCTCAGTAGGCCTATGGTGGTTTTGTATGTCGGGCATCAGTTCAGAAAGTTTAATAGGTTACATGCATATGCACGAGTTCCAATAAATCACAAAAGTGGAGGAGTTGCAATAAAAACCCTTTACTTAACATCGTGGCTAGTAAAAAATGGTGAAGGTTGTTTTTGAATAGGCATACTTTGGGTGTCTGTTAGGAGCCAAGCGAGCATCAAATGCAATATTACATTTTACCTCATAGTGGCGCTTCACCTTACTACAGCCCTTTGATGCGCGTAAAGGCAAACACGCTTAAGTGGACGGGAGAATCCGCTTAGGATTGATTAACATGGGGAACTCCCTGATTTTGGCCTGGCCCCACCCAAAGTGCGCAAGTGATGAAATCGCGTGTAAGCCCCATTTACTCACAGGCTTGAGTAAGCTTGGAGGCGCTGTTGCGCACTTTTTTTGACTTAAGCGGGTGGAAGAATTCCGCCCTGTGTGGCTAGGTGCCTTGGTACAGGCTATTGGTTACAGTCCGTTTAGCAATGTGTGGCTAGGTGCCTTGCCCAAGGGCACTTTAGCCATGGAGTGAGATAGGGAGTGTAAGGGTGGGATTCGAAATTCAACCCTCTGATCTATAGCCCAGCTCCTTAACCACCATAGGCCACAGTTGCCCCAGGCCAACTGTAAAGCACATTTCAAATGATGTCGTGGGCCAGATAAAATGTAGCCTGGACGAATAGCCGACTGTTGACTCCGTCATTCAGTCTGGCAAAAGCCATGAGGAATCCGTCTCCGTGGACGATGGGAGATGGTCTGATCTTACTCTATCATTTAAATTAATTGAAGTTCCAAACTCAAATTAAAACCCATATTGTGCTTTATTAGCATGTCTGTTACGTTATAGCGTCGCAAAAGCATACAAATAACAAAACGAACTCTCAACTGTTTGCTGATTGGCGAAACACTGAGAGAACCGAGCTCGAGGCTTTTGCCAGACAATATGCGGAGCCAAAATCTTTGGGTGGAGTACATAGGATGGCGTCGCCAGGCTAGTGAAAATGACTCTGCGGGCCAGATTTGGGCCTCCGGCCTGAGTTTGACATCCTTGGTTTAGAGTGTTGTAATGACAAGGAGGACACACGCACACACACACACGGGCGCGCAAACACACACGCACACGCACACACACGCACACGCACACGCAGACACACACACACCCACACACACACCCACACACACACACATACACAAACACCTGCGTGCACGCACACACACACACACAGACACAGACACACACACAAACACACACGCGCGCACACATGGATATGTGCACACGCGCACGCACACACACACACACGCACGCATGCACGCATGCACGCAAACACACACACACACACACACACACACACACACACACACACACACACACACACACACACACACACACACACACACACACACACACACACACACACACACACACACCCATGCACACGTTTAGGGAACACACGCACACATACCAGACAGACATACATACATTTTATGATGATAATATTTTACCTCAATTTGGACAGCCGTGTCTGTATATCACTGCAGCTTGCGGTTAAATTAGGATTAAAGTTAGCGTGCAAGGACATGGCTGGCCGTATGGGCTGGCATTTCCCGGAGTTGGCTTGATGTATTACCCCCAGTCATGCTCTATTTTTTGAACGGTCACATAATGTACAACAGCAACGGTTCCCAAGCGGGGGGGTTGCACTGCAGGCAGTCGCGGAGAGAAAACCTTGATTAATACTTTCACATAATACTATGAACATTCCATACTTTGAGTATAATATTGTCTTGTTATGGTTAATACAGTGCATGTATTTACTTTACAATCTGTGAGTTTCACAGTAAAATGAAAATATATCCATAGGTCCTAAGGGTGTGTGTGTGTGTGTGTGTGTGTGTGTGTGTGTGTGTGTGTGTGTGTGTGTGTGTGTGTGTGTGTGTGTGTGTGTGTGTGTGTGTGTGTGTGTGTGTGTGTGTGTGTGTGTGTGTGTGTGTGCGCGTGTGTGTGTGGGGAGGGGGTTGCTGGGAGGGGATCTAAGTTAAGGAAGACATAGTTTGGGAGGAATGTTGTAGACTAGGGGGTCCTGTGATAGGCTGGCTACATAGACGCTAAACACTCAGCCAAAATCTGTGCCTTATTGAGGTTAGAATTATTGGCTGAATTTGATAGAGGTGATAAACTAGTAACCAATAATATGAACTGAAGCTGAATAATAATAAGCCATTTGCTATGTCCTATGTGGGCAGACTATCCACATAGAATGATTTCATTAGTCTCTGCAGGACACGGAGACAGTATGACTAGTCTGATTGTTCTTCAGCTGTTACTGTAATGTCTAATGGTACGACCCCCAGACCCCCGCGACCATCAAGTGTCCCTTATTTTCATTTCTGAAAGGTGGCAACCCTAGCACCAACTGCTGTTAGTGTGGAAGCACCTGTAGTGATACTGTATGTAGTTATACTTCGAAAAGTTATTTTTATAGGTTAGCCTCATGTTGTGCTTTCTCCCAATCGGCTCACCTGCTCCCTAACCTACATTTCACCCTTTTTTCCTCAGTTGGAAGGATAGAGTATTACTCATTGCTCAGCATATTTACAATTCTATGTAGTATATTCAGAGCGGTAAAGACTCCAGGAGCCATGACTCAGCAATTTTTACATCTGAATCTCATGTTTTGTGCTTTGGGATAATAGATATTCTATGACTGATGAGTCAGCACATTTTCCTTTTTTTTTGAATGACCCTCTGTTTCCCTACGGAGGATGGATGGAGCACTCCTTTCTCTACAAGTTAGCATATTTATTCTTTCAATGGCCCTCTGTTTTCCTAAGGGGGGAGGGTGCCTCCATTACTGATGAGTTAGCATATTTCCACTCCCTCCCCATGACCTCCTGTTCTGGGATAATGAAGACTGCGTGAAGACCTCTTTTCTTCATGACTCAGCGTATTTCCTCTCTCAGTAACCATCTGTTTTCCTGATCGTGATTAAGACTCCATCGTTGTTTTATGCAGCATATTTAAGGTTGTGAAAACCCCCCTTTATGCTTGAGTATCCATTTTTTTTTTATCGTTTTTATATAAAGGTCCACCATGCTAGCAATCAAATCACAGAGGGGCTCTTGTAGATATCACCACACCCACCTGGCATTTTTGTGTGCAGTGCAGGCTCTTTAGTGTTTAGGCTCTTTAGGTGTTTAGTGCCCGGGTGATGGACACACCCCCTATCCATACTCAGCATGATTAGCCCTTGCCGGCAAATATAGAACACTACTAAATCACAGCCTTCATGACGATGAGATACAGTATCGATTTCTTAAATCAGGGATTCGTTTTTTTTTCGATACTTAAGAATTCCCCACGATACGATGCAATTTGGTCCGATTCGATTTTTTTCCAATTGCTTTTCCACTACTATTGTGTTAAGGAGCTAGGACATTGCACAGAGGCCAGCGATTCGATTCTTTTCGATTCTTATTAAGAATGCCCCACGATACGATGCGATTCGATTAAATCGCTGGCCGATACTTCCGATACATCGATGCATTTCGATTTTATTTACATCTCTACATTACAGTAACTTAAATAATTTGAGCGATTGATGTTCATTCAAGCAGTGCTATACTCTGAATTCAGATAAGACAATGTATTCAATTTAGTCATTCATTCCAATAAACCGGCAGAAATTGGAATCTGGTCAAATGGTGTCAAATGTAAACTATAAGTAAACTATAAGAAATCCCTGCAGTTTTGAAATCAATCAAAACATAATTAGCCCCTGCTGATCCTTTCGAGAGTATCTACTAGACTAATGCTAATGTAATGTAATGCTGTTTCTCTGCCAGGGTGATGGAGAAACCGGCAGATATTGTAATCTGGTCAAATGGTGTCAAATGTAAACTATAAGTAAACTATAAGAAATCCCTGCAGTTTTGAAATCAATCAAATCGGGGGGGTGCTGTGGCGCAGCACGCTAGGCCCCCCACATTTGGGCTTGCATGCCCACAGGGACCGCGGTTTGAGTCCGGCAGGGGTCATTTCCTGATCCCACCCTGTCTCTCTCTCCCACTCGCTTCCTGTCACCATCTCAGACTGTCCTATCAAATAAAGGCATAAAAGCCCTAAAATATATATATTAAAAAATCATAATTAGCTGTTTCTCTGCCAGGGTGATAGAGACCCTAACACTGACGAACATGAGTAACATGAACAGTGCAGCGGGAATTAGTATGCTGCACTGAGGATGGTGGAGAGTACTGGTTAATCACCTATCTTGGCGGTGTTGGGAATTGAACTGCCAACCCTCAACTAGCCCAAGTTATGGAGATGTGAATGACACAGCATAGCTAACCCCCTGCTGTTTCTCTTCTCTCCCAGGGTGATGGAGAGCCCTGCGCTGACGGCGCTGCCCTCGGAGCTGCTGCTGGACCGGCTGCACCCCAACCCCATGTACCAGCGGCTGCCCCTGCTGCTCAACTCTAAGCTGCTCACCCTCGAGTACCCGCGCAACAACATCGAGTACGTGCGCGACATCGGAGAGGGGGCATTTGGCAGGGTCTTCCAGGCCAGGTAAGTGGAAAACCTGTTCGTGATGCAAGTGGGGGTGTAGTGGCTGTGTGTGGTGAGTTGGTGAGTGTGTTAAAACTAGAGATGCACCGGATCCTGATTTTTAGGATCCTGCCGGATACCGGATCCACTGCTTAAGATCCTGCCGGATCCGGAACCGCATAACGGATCCTACTAAAGGGTTGAAACACATAGCCTACTCACACACGTGGGCCCTTTTTTATTACGTTGGCTCAAACTATTTTTTAGACTCATTGGCTTATTGCCTGTCCTGGTTGCTTCCAAAGGGCTTTCACTCCATGCAGCAATTGGGGTTGTGAAAGACTGACTGAAAAACCTAGGCTAGAGATGCACCAGATCCTGATTTTTAGGTAACTGCCGGATACCGGATCCACTGCTTAAGATCCTGCCGGATCCGGATCCTGTGAAAAACCCTATTATCCTACTGGATCCAGAACCGGATCTTGGATCCTCTGCATCTCTAGTTAAAACCAGGCAAGTGAGTTACAGTGGACTGAATTTGGATTGGATTGGATTTATTAATACCCAAGGGGAAATTATTCTTTCACCTTAAAACTACAAACATAGCATTAGTGCAGCAGTGAAAGATTATTGAGACACTAAGACTTAAGAAACATATATAATTCATAGTCTTTAAATGACAAAATCACAACATTGTTCAAATACTAAAATTATAGTGAGCAGCTATTGTTAAGAAGTTGTGGGAAACAGCATGGATAAACATTGATACAAAGACACACCAACCCACTGACCACAGAGTACACGCACACACGCTCTCTCTACATTCAGTATACACTCTACCACACCACATGTTTATAAAAATACAATCTGACAGTCTTTGGAGAGGGCTGGGGGCATGACATTTTAGGAGAGGTGAGGCAACCAGTTTTTTGGAACTAAACACGGGCTCCTTGAGCCTAACATATATGTAAGTGGATGTAGTGGCAAAATTTCGTTCCTTTGTGTTCATTTAATTAAACCACTTCGTGTGGGCAGCCTAAGGATTTCTGACTCGTCTCCATATCCAATGCACCGTCATTCATTTCAGTTTCAGTGTACTCACGGACCAGTTGAGTTTCCTTTTAGTTTTCTTTAATTCTTGAAGTCTTGGTAACACAAAAGTATCTTGGTACAAAACATAAAAAGCAAAAACAAAACAGGAATATCACTCGGTCACAATATTAATCTTTCTTTCTTCTTTCATAATGCACGGAACACAGACATGGGAGCACGGTCAAAAAGCTATGTGCCGTCGTTGCTGCACACGCGTCGACTGACTGGCACGTCTCTCATTCAAATTACACATATCCCATGGAATTCGGTAGACCAATCAAAATGCAGCATTAATCATCACGTTTCTAAATAAGCATATTAAAATAAAAACTTAACAATAACATGGTAAATATTAATCTGGCAATATCCAAATTCAAAAAATATTAATTATTCATTCAAAAATATGAATCAAAATTACTTTCAACAATATGGCTCTAACATTTCCAGCCCCTAATTGTAAGACATGAAGGCTGACAATTACTCATCATAATAACTATAGAGCCAAGCAAAATACCCATCAATGTAAACTCACAACATTTACAGAGATAATATTCAGAAAATTACAATATTCACATTAACATTTTTACATTCTTTTCTTTTTTCTTGTTTACTCACGTGTCCTTTTCACAAATAAGGCAAAGTTTGTCAACAGGTCTTTCTAAGGTGCTGGTCTTTGTCTTGATGACCACGCGCCGCACAAGTCCCTTGGCGTCTGGAATAATCCATTGAACCCTCCCCAGTACCCACGAGCTTCGTGGTGCGGTATCGTCGACGATCATGACGATGTCCCCGGCACTCAGGTTGTTCTTGACGCTGGTCCATTTCTGCCGCTCCTGCAGCATGGGTAGATACTCACGCACCCACCGCTTCCAAAACATGTCAGCAAGATATTGCACTTGCCTCCATCGGCGGCGGGAATATGAGTCCTCCCTCTGGAACAGTCCAGGAGGAAGAGCTGGCTGGTTCTTCATCAGTAGCAAGTGGTTAGGGGTTAATGGCTCAGGATCTGTTGGATCGTTTGTTGTTGTGGTCAGTGGTCTATTGTTCAGCACTGACTCTACTTCACACATCAGTGTCAGCAAGCATTCATCATTGATTGTCTGTTGTTTGAGCACAGACCTGAGAACTTTTCTCACAGATCTGATCTGCCTTTCCCAAATTCCCCCGAAGTGAGAACCAGAGGGTGGATTGAAAATCCACTGAATTCCTCTTTGCATCAGGGAATCTGCGATCTTGGACTGGTTCCACTCTTGAATCGCTGTACGCAGCTCACGCTCAGCTGCCACTAGGTTCGTGCCATTATCTGAGCGCATAATGGCTACCTGTCCTCTCCTGCACACAAAACGTCTGATGGCATTCAGACAAGAATCAGTGTCCAACGTGTGTGCAATCTCTATGTGCACTGCTCTCGTTGTGAGACAGGTAAACAGCACACCGTATCGTTTCACTGTACTGCGGCCTTGCTTGACATCAAATGGCCCAAAGTAGTCGACCCCCACGTTTGTGAAAGGAGGGTTGTCAGGCAGAAGTCTGTCCTCTGGCAAGTCTGCCATCTTCTGCTCTAGAGGTTTACCTTTAACTTTTCTGCAGATCACACACTTTGAGAGAAACTTTCTCACTACTGAGTTGGCAGAGGGTATCCAATATTTCTGTCGTAACTGGGAGAGCATGTAAAGTCTTCCGCAGTGTCCAATCTTTTCGTGAGTGTCTCTCAAGATCAATGTGGTGACATGTAGGTCCTTCGGAAGGATTGCTGGATGCTTCGTGTGCTCCGGCATAGCAGCAGCAGAGAGACGACCTCCGACTCTCAGCACACCTTCATGAAGTTCTGGATCGAGTTTCCGCAGGTGACTGTTCTTCTTCACACTGTTGCCTTTCTTTAGCATGGTGATCTCTTCCTGGAAACGTTCGCTCTGACAGAACTTAATGATCTCTGTTTCAGCTTGTGTTAGGTCCTCCAAGGTAAGTATTGTGGTTGTCATTGGTTTCTTGTCTTGTCTGTTTGTATTGTCTGTGTTTGTTTGTTCTTTCTTTTTCCTACAGCGTTGCAGAAGCAGGTCTTTGAACTTGAGAACCCAGGCTACAGCTCTCTTCAAACGGTACCAGCTGGAGTAGTGGTTGAACAGTTTGTTCACGGGATGAACATCTTCTGCCGTGTTTGTAAGATTAACTGTGGCTGTGTGTTTCACTTCGTTGTCAACTTCGTCAGTTTCTGTTTTATCAGGTCTTTTTGGCCAGTGATGTTCTGGTTCTTTCAGAAAAGCTGGACCCTGGAACCAGCTTGTGGTTTTCATGAACTTGGTTGGTGCAAGCCCTCGGGATGCACAATCGGCGGGATTAGTTGATGTGTCAACGTATCTCCATTGCTGAGGCGTGGTCAGCTCTCTGATTACTGAGATGCGGTTCGCAACGAAGGTCTTAAAGCGAAGCTTCTCGTTCTCAATGTACTTTAGCACAGTTGTGCTGTCAGTCCAGAACAAAGAACCAAGTAGCTCCATCTGGAGCTCACTTCTCAGCATCTTGTCTGTCTTTACAGCAACCATCGCTGCTGTCAGCTCAATGCGTGGGATAGTGGTTTGTTTAATTGGAGTTACGCGGGATGTTCCCTTCATAAAGGTACAATGAGCATGTCCATCTTCATCAGTCAGGCGTAGGTAAGAGACAGTTCCGTACCCACTTTCACTTCCATCAGAAAAATGGTGGAGCTGTGCTGTTGCGACAGGCCCAAATTCCACTGGTCTCACGCATCTCGGTATGGTCATAGCTGACAGCTGGCTTAGTTCTGTCAGCCAATTGTTCCATTTCCTACTGAGCTGTTCTGGAATCTTCTCGTCCCAAGCAAGTTCCTCCTTGCACAGCTGCTGTAGAATCAACTTTGCAGGAAGAATTGCTGGAGCGAGGAATCCGAGCGGGTCGTAGATGGAACTTGTGATCGAGAGAATTCCTCGTCTTGTGACAGGTTTGTCTTTGACGTTGATCCTGAACTTGAAGGCATCAGACTCAGTGCTCCATAGAACGCCCAGAGCTCTTTCCATGGGTAGTGCGTCGTGACTCAAGTCCAGGTCTCGGATGTCTTTCGCTCTTTCTTGGTCGGGGATAGAGGAGAGCAAAGCTCGGCTGTTGCTTGTCCACTTCGTTAAACGAAATCCTCCACTGGCGCATAGTGCTGTGAGGTCTTTGTACAGCTTGACTGCTTGTTCTTCATTGGCAACTGATATCAATGAGTCATCGACATAGAAGTTTTTCAGGATTGCGTTCACAGCCTCTGGTGACGACTTGCTGCGGTTCTCCTCAGCTGTTCTTCGAAGTGCGTAGTTCGCGCAACTAGGAGAAGAAGTCGCACCGAAAATGTGGACTGTCATCCTGTACTCAGTGATGTCTTGACTTAGGTCTCCTGCTGGCCACCACAGGAAGCGCTGCAGGTCGGTGTCTTCTTCAGGAATGCGGACTTGATGGTACATGGCCTCGATGTCTGCAATCATAGCAATCGGTTCGTGCCTGAAACGGAGAAGGACTCCGATCAGCGAGTTCGTTAAGTCCGGTCCTTGAAGTAGCTCACTGTTCAGTGAGACTCCCTGGTAGCTGGCCGCACAGTCGAAGACGACGCGGAGCTTCTTCTTTTGTGGGTGATATACCCCGTGGTGGGGAATATACCACAGCTTTCCATCCTGGCGGTTCAGTTGTGCCTTAGGAACCTCAACGGCGTACCCCTTGCTCAGCATGTCATTCATAAAGACTGTATATTCTTCATGGAACTCGGGATTCCGTCTCAACTTGTTCTTGAGATTCAACGCACGCTGTAGCACTGAACTGCGGTTGTTCGGCATTTGGACGCACAGCTTCTTGGTTGGCAGACTGATGTAGTAATGTCCATCCGTGAGGTGGGCAGAACTGGACACAGACTCCATGAATTTGTGGTCCTCTTGAGACATCTCAGATCTTTCATCACAGTGGCGTTCAGGAAAATCATGGTCATACTGTTGTATAAGCAGATGCTCCACACTGTCGATGGCTATTCTGTTCACAACTGCATGTGACTGTGCATGATCGTCAGCTGCGGTGTCTGTTTCTCTAAGCGGCCCGTTCAGGATCCATCCAAGTGCAATTTTCACAGCATATGGTCCGTTGTCCTTACTTGGGATCACTTTCCATGGCTCCAAGATGGTGTATTCTTTGGTTCCGATGAGAAGTTCCACTCCAGCATCGATGTGAGGCAGCCTCACCTCACTGAGGTACGGCCACTTTGCAATCTCACTCTGAAGCGGAATGTTCTCTCGAGACACCGGAATGCTCTTCTGTGTATAAACCTTGGACAATGCGATGAAGTTGTTTTCTTCAAGGCTGCTGACCTCCAAGTCTGTGAGAACGTAGCTTTCCACCTTGCCCTTGGAATTGATGGTACTCAACATGAGATCAGTGCGCCTGCCTTGCACATTCAGCTGCCTTGCCAAAGCCTCCGTACAAAATGACGCAGAGCTGCCGGGGTCCATGAATGCGTAGACCTCGACAGTCTTGTCACCTTTGCTGGCTTTCACTCGCACAGGAACGATGGCAAGCACGCACCTGTCTCCAGCCCCAGTACAGGCACTAGTCTCCTTCTCTTCGGACATTTCTGGTGGTGCGCTGGCAGCACTGACTTTGTTGACCTCAGTTCCAACCGGTTTCTCCTTCTCCTTAGAGAAATGCAACAGGCTTGGATGCTTCAGAGCACAAACATCGCATGACAGTTTCTTCTTGCATTCCTTGCTCAGATGACCCTTCACTAGGCAACTGAAGCAAAGTCCATTCTTCTTCAAGAAGTCCACTCTGTCACTATGAGCTTTTTCTTTGATCTTGCGACACTCTTGCAATGTGTGATTCTTTTCACAAAACAGGCAGGGCTTTGTAAAGGCACTGCTGAGTGACACATCTGACTTGGACTTTGTGTAGCTTGACTCACTTCCACTTACTTGGTCAACTTTGGTAGCAAAGCTACTTCCTTGCTTTCCTTCTTTCTTTAGTTTGTTTCCCTGTTGGGGTTTCTTTATGACCTTTTCAGTAGCTGTGGCGTCAATATCCCCGAAGAGTGGGTCAGACACAATCTTTGCTTGACGTTCCACGAAGCTCACCAGCTCTGTGAATCTTGCTCTTTTCTTAGTCTTTTCCTGGATGTCATATGCATGAACTCTCCACCTTTCTCGTACCTTGAACGGCAACTTCGAAATGATGGCCCTCATGGTAGTGGGATTATCCATCTCCTCCATATAATCTAGATCTTCCATGGCATTACGACAGCTCACCAGGAACACAGAGAATGCATTCAATGCTTTACTGTCCTCTGACTTGATCTGAGTCCACTTGGACACCTTCTCGATTAGCGCCGTAGCCACCTTCAGCTCATTTCCGTACTTTTCTTGAAGCAGCTTCAAAGCCTTAGCATAGCCGCGTTGTTCAGGCATATGCTGACAACTCCTCACCAGGTCGCGAGGTTCACCTCTGGTGTACTGGTCCAAGAAATATAACTTGTCAGCATCGCTGTCTGCTCTGGAGTCAATGGCATGAAGGAAGGCTCTCATAAATGACCTGTACTCCAGCGGGTCTCCCTGGAACACTGGCACGTCTCTTTGGGGTAAGCGGAACAGCTGTTGGTTTTTTGCAAGCAACTCTGTGATGTCTGTCTGTTTTTGCACTGGTAGCAGTGTCTTGGTGTGAATTACCTCTGGGTTGCGTAGGCTGTTGCATCATAGCGCTGGGTGACTGCAGCGTAGCACTAGGCAATTGCAGGGTAGCTCTAGCCAGTGGCACCGGCGTAGCTCTGGGTTGCGGTTGTGGAGCTCTGGGTTGCTTTGGTGTGGCGCCAGCTGACGCTCCTAGGTAAACCGCAGGCTTTTGGTCTATAGGTTTTTCAGTGAATAGCCTTGCACTGTCAGTGTATTTTGGTGTGGCTGAAATGTTTTGCATATCGCCATATTCATCTTTAGTATTAAAATCAATAAGCGGCATTGGTGCTCCTTTGGCCCCACTCACTTGAGATAAGCGCCCTTCAGATTCTTCATACACTTTTACTTTGGCATTAGATACTGCTAGAGCAGTTTCAATTTCCAATCTTTCCTTTGCAGCTTTAATTTCAGCTTCCTTCATTTCCAACTCTTGTTTTTCCTTTAAGGCAGACGCTTGTGCCATGAGCGCTGCTCTGTTGGCTTCTTCTTTAACTCGTAATTGACTTGATGTCATCGACACTCTTGATGATCTCCTTGAAATTTTAGAAGCACTGTCCAATGGAGTTATCTCTTGATCAGCTACTTGTGCTTCAATCCAATTATTTGCTTTAGTCATAAACTGTAAGCACTGTTCTGACTTTGGCTGAAACCACATTTGTTGGTCAGTCTCCTTTTCCTCTTCATTAACAATATGCAGCAGCACTGCCTGATTGCATTCAATAAACTCTTCATACAGCTTGTTGTAAACTTTCATTTCTTTTTTAACATCTTCAAGAGCTGGCACAGTTTCAGCTTGCAAGAGCTTCTCTATTTCGTTTGATTTTGTTGTCATTTGTGCTAATTTACCTCTTCTGGCTGTTGTCAAACGGTGTAGATTTTCCTCCATTCCTTTAGCTGTCATTGTCCTCTGTCGGTCACCGTGGCGCACGTCACTCGGAACGTTGCTTTCGTCCGCCATTATCCACGAGGTTTTCACTCAGCTACTACACCAAACAGCTTTCTTTCAGTTGAGCCCAACTGTCTTCGGTTTTGGCTTAGCACAAAATGACTGCAAGCTTGTTCAAAACGAACTTCTCCACATTCAAAACGATCAGAAAGTAACTGTGCAAGCACATTCATATATCATTCAACAGCTGGCAAACGTAGCCTCGGTTAGCTTAGCTCCATACATTTCAATGCAATTAGCTTCCTTGTTAGCTCCACTTCTGCTTAGTCATCCAAGTTAGCTTCATTAAACTTCGGTTAAACTTCGGTTTGCAAACGTTTCTGTGGCTAGAACTCTTCTGTCATCCACAGCAAGCTTAGACAGCTTTTTGACTTAATGTAGTGGCAAAATTTCGTTCCTTTGTATTCATTTAATTAAACCACTTCGTGTGGGCAGCCTAAGGATTTCTGACTCGTCTCCATATCCAATGCACCGTCATTCATTTCAGTTTCAGTGTACTCACGGACCAGTTGAGTTTCCTTTTAGTTTTCTTTAATTCTTGAGGTCTTGGTAACACAAAAGTATCTTGGTACAAAACATAAAAAGTAAAATAAAACAGAAATATCACTCGGTCACAATCTTCTTTCTTTCTTCTTGCACGGGACACAGACATGGGAGCACGGTCAAAAAGCTATGTGCCTTCGTTGCTGCACACGCGTCGACTGACTAGTACGTCTTTCATTCAAAATTACACATATCCCATGGAATTCGGTAGACCAATCAAAATGCAGCATTAATCATTAGTTCTAAATAAGCATATTTTAACTATAACATTGTAAATATTAATCTGGCATATCCAAACTCTAAAAATATTAATTATTCATTCAAACAATATGAATCGACATTACTTTCAACAATATGGCTCTAACAGTGGAGAATGTTACAAATGTTACTCTACTTTTTTCACATTCATATATATCAAGTTGGATAGTCTGCTTATACGTAGAAGATGAAAGGAAAATGTCACATACACGTATTTAAGGCATGCGGTAACATAATTGTGGCGGCTAAAATCCAATGGTGCCACCGAGAGGTTGGGTTGGGAGTTTTAAAAGCTGACGCGCAAACACTTCTCTTCGTTCGTTGTCTTTTATTCAAGTTTATCCAGTTCAGTACAAAGGTTAAAACGCATACTAAAACCGCCACCATGCAGTGTGCTACTGGTGCGAGTTAAAGTGTCAAGTGCGTAAACTAAGAGAGCAAATGTTTCTATCATTGCGGTCAAAAAAAATTGTGCTCTCCTACCCCTCTCCCTACCAGTGAGCAGGTGCCTAAATACTAAAACCAATTGCTACACTTCACTCACGTGACACCCCGCGGTGATCGCCAAATTAAAAGTCATTACAAACAACACATGACAAGGCATATGGCCGCTACAATACTGTAAACATGACACAGCAAAGGCACCCTTACAAGACAGCGAAGCAGAACACAAGTAGGGCAGTAATATCACAGAGTCAGTCGGCATGTGTTAACGAGTGTGTGTGTGTGTGTGTGTGTGTGTGTGTTGATTTCAAGGGGCCTGTATTATTTAAGGCAGTGTAACTAGACTGCATGGGAAGATATTTATGCAGTATCAGATGTGTGTGTGTGTGTGCATGCGCATGTCCATGTGTGTGTTTGCGTGTGTGTTTGCGTGTGTGTGTGTGTGTGTGTGTGTGTGTGTGTGTGTGTGTGTGTGTGTGTGTGTGTGTGTGTGTGTGTGTGTGTGTGTGTGTGTGTGTGTGTGTGTGTGTGTGTTTGTGTATGTGTACTGTATGCGCACGCATGTGTGTGTGTGTGTGTGTGTGTGTGTGTTTGTGTGTATACCGTATGCGCATGTGTGTGTGTGTGTGTGTGTACTGTAGATGAGGGGCCGTGAGAAAGAGAGAGATGAACTTGGAGATGCAGTGGGTAGAGGCATTTGGCTGCAGTGGGCAGGGAGGTATTTATACACCGTATATGAATACCTGCATACCCGCATGTGAATACTCTGTGTGTGTGTGTGTGTGTGTGTGTGTGTGTGTGTGTGTGTGTGTGTGTGTGTGTGTGTGTGTGTGTGTGTGTGTGTGTGTGTGTGTGTGTGTGTGTGTGTGTGTGTGTGTGTGTGTGTGCGCGTGCGCGTGCATATGTGTGTGTGTGTGTGCGCGCGTCTGTCTGTCTGTCTGTCTGTCTGTCT
Organism: Engraulis encrasicolus; assembly: GCF_034702125.1. NCBI lineage: Eukaryota > Metazoa > Chordata > Actinopteri > Clupeiformes > Engraulidae > Engraulis > Engraulis encrasicolus. Next base: position 1,052,663 of record NC_085867.1, read on the forward strand.
GTCTGTCTGTTTGTGTATGCACACACCGTGTGCACGCTCCTATGTGTGTCTGCTGCGGGAAAGAGAACAAGGCAGAGCGCGCGCACACACACACACACACACACACACACACACACACACACACACACACACACACACACACACACACACACACACACACACACACACACACACACACACACACACACACACACACTTGCTTGGCTTGGCTGTGTAGGTAGAAAAGGTATTCCTGCGGCATCAGGAGACTCCTGGGAGTGTACTCTGCCTGCCGGGATACATAAGCCCCTAAGCGGCTCTGCAAATAGAGCCAGGTCGGGGGAGGGGGGCAGTGTTGCCAGGTTGGGCGGTTTCCCTCCCAATTGGGCTGCTTAAGATGGCTGTCTGCAGGTAAAAATGGATAAAAAAGGGAATTTGGGCGTTTTTCCAAAACGCAAATGTATGGCCATACAATTCAATAGAATTTAGTTCAGTTTAGATTTAGTGGTTCCAGGAGGGTTTTGAGCATTTTTTGGGCTGGAAATTATCAGTCTCATCTGGCAACCCTGGCTGTGGGGGCTGAGGGCTGGGTTGGTTGGTCGGGGGGTGTGGGGGGGGCTTGGTGAGAAGGGTCCCTCTGGGCAACGTCATTGGCAGCCGGTAGGGTGACATAGAAGGGGGGCAGGAGGTGGCATGGTGGTGGTGGTGTGTGTGGGGGGGGTTGTAGGCTCGGCAGTTGGGTGTTTTTAATGCCAGTGGGGTATAGTGTAGTCAGGGTCACAAACACACAGGTTCACACAGACCCGACCAAACACATTTACACACACACACACACACACACACACACACACACACACACACACACACACACACACACACACACACACACACACACACACACACACACACACACACACACACACACACACACACACACTCACACACACACACACACACACAGAGAAGACGAGAACTTTCTCTGAAGCAAAAGGTAGTTCAACACGTCACTTCAGTGGGGGGTTGAGGGTGGATATTTATAGGTGGGGGGAGGTGTGAAAGGCAAAGCAAATGATGAGAGAGAGAGAGAAAGAGAGAGAGAGAGAGAGAGGTATGAGAAAGAAAGAGAGATAGAGAAAAAGGGGGGGAGGTGTGAAGGCTAAGCAAATGATGAAAGACAAGAGAGGCAGAGAGAGAGAGAGAGAGAGAGAGAGAGAGAGAGAGGGAGAGAGAGAGAGGGAGTGGTATGAGAAAGAAAGAGAGATAGAGAAAGAGAGTGGTATGAGAGAGACAGACAGAGAGACACAGAGAAAGCGAGAGAAAGCGAGAGAGAGAGAGACAGTGTGGTAGGGGAGAGAGAGAGAAAGAGAGAGAGAGAATGAACTAGGGAGAG